>NW_007202602.1:125258-137758 GCF_000164805.1 Carlito syrichta | reverse complement strand
GTTAGGTGGTATCTCAGTGTGGTTTTAATGTGCATTTCTTTGATGATCAGTGAGACTGAGCATTTTTTCCTGTATCTGTTCGCTGCCTGTATGCCTTCTTTTGAGAAGTGTCTATTCAAATCTTTTGCCCACTTTGTAATGGGGTTGTTGGTTTCTTTCTTTTCAGCACGTTTGTGTTCCTTGTGGATCCTAGATGTTAGGCCTTTGTCATCCATGGAGTTGGAAAATATTTTTTCCCATATGGTGAACTGTCTCCCTGCTCCCTTGATGGTTTCTTTGACTTTGCAGAAACATGTCAGTTTGGTGATATCCCACTTGTCAATCTTATCTCATATGGCATGGGCACTTGGGTTTTTGATCAGGAATTGGTTGCCAGTTCCAATTTTCATAATGGTGTCTCAGCATTTTCGAAGGTTCTTATAGTTTGAGGTTTTAGGTTTTGGTCTCTGATCCATTTAGAGTTAATTTCTGTGTATGGGAATAGGTAGGGGTCCTGTTTCAATCTTCTGCATATGGTCAACCAGTTTTCCCAGCACCATTTACTGAATAGGTTTTCCTCTCCCCAGTGGTTGGTGGTGGAGGCTTTGTTGAATATGAGATGGTTGAGAAATTGAAGTTTTGCTTCTGGAATTTCAATCCTGTTCCACTGGTCTATATGCCTGTTCTTTTATCAATATCAGGCTGTTTTGATTATTGTAGTTTTATAACAAAGTTTAAAGTTTGGGAGTATGGTACCGATACCTCCCACTTTTTTTTTGACTGAGGATTGTTTTGGCTATTCTTAGTCGTTCATGTTTCCATATTAATTTCTGTATTGCCATTCCCAGGTCTAAGATAAATGCTGCTGCTGCTGCTGGTAATTTAATGGGTATTGTATTAAATCTGTAGATTGCCTTGGGCAGGATGGATATCTTGACAATGCTGATTTTTTCAATCCATGAGCATGGAATATTTTTCTATATGTGCCATTTTTGATTTATTGGAGAAGTGTTTTTCTTTAAATTTAGTTATAAAGGTCTTCACTTCTTTGGTTAGGAAGATGCCAAGGTATTTCACTTTTTTATGGCTATTATGAATGAGATTGTGCCTCTTATCTGGATTTGTTTGTTTATCATTGGTATATATGACCATAACTCTCTTCTGCACATTTATTTTATACCCTGAGACTTTATCAAAGTCCTTTATCAGTGCAAGGAGGTCTTTGACAGATTCTCCTGGGCTTTAAGGTATAGAATCATGTCGTCTGCAAAGAGGGATAACTTAACTTCCTCTTCCAATTTGGATACACCTGATTTCTTTCTGTTGTCTGATTGCTCTAACTAGGACTTGCAATACTATGTTGAATAGGAGGGGTGAAAGTGGGCCTCCTTGTCTTGTTCCAGTTTTCAGGGGAAATGGTTCCTGTTCTTACTGTTTAGCAGTACATTGGCTATGAGTTTCATGTAGATGGCTCTTACTATTTTGAGGTATGTTCCATCTATGCCTAGATGCTAGAAGGTTTTTATTAAGATAGGATGCTGAATTTTATCAAAAGCTAATTAGATAATCATGTGGTTTTTGTTTTTACATCTGTTAATGTATTTAATTATGATTATGATCTTGCAGACATTGAACCAGCCCTGCATCCTGGGGATGAAGCCTACTTGGTCATGGTGAATGATTTTTGAGGTGTGTTGTTGGATACAGTTTGCTAGGATCTTGTTGAAAATTTTAGCATCTATGTTCATCAAGGATATTAGCCTGTAGTTCTCTTTGTTTTTTTGGATCTTTACCCTGTTTGGGTATCAATGTGATGTTAGCTTCATAAATTATTTAGGGAGAGTTCCTTCTTTCTCGATTGTCTGGAATACTTTCATAGGATTGGTGTCAGCTCCTCTTTGTATGTTTGGTAAAATTCTGCTGGAAAACCATCTGGTCCAGGGCTTTTCTTTTTTAGGTAGTTTTCTTATGACAAAGTCAATTTCCTGGGTGGTTATTGGTCTATTTAAGTTCTCAATTTCTTCTTATTTCTTCCCTTATAGGGACGTTATGTGATATCAGAAATGCCTCCATTTCATTTAGGTTTTCAAGTTATTTTCATACAAGTTTACATGGTAATCTATGACAATCTTTTGTATTTCTTTGGGGTCAGTTGTAACTTGATCTTTTGAATTTCTGATTGTGTTTGTTTGGGCATTTTCTCTCTTTTTCTTGGTCAGTCTAGCTAGAGGCCCTTCAATCTTGTTTATGCTTTCAATGAACCAACTTTTGGTTTTGTTGATTTTTTTGTAGTATATTTTTGTCTTCTATGTCCCAAATCTGGGTTTTTATTTTGGTGATCTGGATTCTTCTGCTGAAGTTAGGGTTTTGGTGGTCTTGTTTTTCCAACTTTCTTTGGTGATTTGTCAGAGTGTTAACTTGTGATCATTCCGTTTTTTTTATGTGTGTTTGTAGCTATATTAATTCCCCTCTTGGAACCACTTTCATGACATCCCAGAATTTTGGTAAGATGTTTCTTCATTTTCATTTGTTTCCAGGAATCTTTTAAT
Source organism: Carlito syrichta (assembly GCF_000164805.1). Classification (NCBI taxonomy): domain Eukaryota; kingdom Metazoa; phylum Chordata; class Mammalia; order Primates; family Tarsiidae; genus Carlito; species Carlito syrichta. The sequence goes on along the minus strand of NW_007202602.1, from coordinate 135,230 downwards.
TTCTGTTTTGATTTCTGCATTGACCCAGGAGTTTTTCAGCATCATGCTGTTTAGAGTCTGTGTCTTTTTGGGTTTTGGAGGTATTTTGTTGGCATTGATATTTATTTTTATTTCACTGTGATCTGAGAAGGTGCATGGCAATATTTCAATCTTATGGAATTTGTTTATGCTTGATTTATGGCCAAGGATGTGGTCAATCTTAGAGTATGTTTCATGTGGTGATGAGTAGAATATATATTCCATGGTTGTTGACTGGATTGTTCTGTAGGTATCCATTCAGTCCATTTGGTCAAGTGTCATGTTGAGGTTCTGAATGTCCTTGTTGATTTTTTTGTCTTGATGATCTGTCTAGGGTTGTAAGTGGGGGTATTTAAGTCCCCAGCTATGATAGTGTTAGAGTCAATATCTTTTTTTAGTTTACTTAGAAACTGTTTTATGAAATTTGACGCTCCTATGTTGGGTGCATATATGTTTAGGAAGGATATTTCTTGTTGATGGATTGAAACTTTTATCATTATATAATAATCTCCTGTATCTTTTTACATTTTTGATAGCTGAAGGGTATTTTGTCTGATATTAAGATCACAATTTCTGCTTTCTTTTGTGTTCCATTTGTCTGAAATTTTGTTTCCCATCCTCTTACTTTGAGTATATAAGTGTCCTTTCTGGTGAGACAAGTCTCCAGGAGACAACATATTGTTGCATCATGATATTTTATCCAATTTGCCAGTCTATGTCTTTTCAGTGGTACATTTAGTCCATTCACATTCAGGTTAATTATTGAGATGTGAGAGTTTATCCCTGTCATGTGGTTCTTATAGTGTTTATTGTTGTTGCTGCTCTTTTATTTTTGTCTTTCTTTTGATTTTGGGGTTGATTTATGTGTGTTTTCAATCTTTTTCCTGTGTTCTTGGGGAGGGTATTGTTCTTTTTTTCTTTCTTCTGTGTTTAATACTTTCTTAAGTGTTTCTTGTATATCTGGTCTGGAGGTGGTATACACTCTTAGGGATTGAATGTCTGGGAAGGATTTTAATTCTCCACCATTGATGAAACTTAGCATAGCTGGGTAGGTAATTCTTGGTTGAAATTGTTTATCTTTGAGATTGGACTCCAATCTCTCTTAGCTTGAAGTGTTTCTGTAGATACATCACTGCTATTCTAATTGGTCTTCCCTGGTAAGTACTCTGACTGCTTTCTCTTGCTGCCTTTAGGATTTCTTCTTTTATACCTACTTTGTGTAAGCAAATTATTATGTGTTTATGGGTTGGTCTTCTCATTTGTTGTCATGCAGGGGTTCTCTGTATCATTTGAATAGTCATATCTCTGATGACATGAGGAATAAATAATTTCATGGAATGTTTGTTCCAGGGTGGTCTCTGTCTCTCTACCTGCTTCAGGGATTTCAATTAATCTTAGATTCAGAATCTTGATATAATCACTCGTCTCTTGGAGGCCTTGTTCTGTCTATTTAAGCTTCTTTTACATGCTTTTAACAGTTTGGGTTAGTTCCGTATTTTGGTGTTCAAGCTCTGAGATGTTCTTCTGCTTGGTTAATTCTGTTTTCCATGCTTATCAGTTTGTTATTCATTTCATTCACTGTATTATTTATTGCTGTTATCTCTATTATCAACTCCTTCATTCTTTCCTCTTGTCTGTCCTCATTTCTATTTATTCTCTATATTAATATCTTGATATCTGAGTTTGTGGTTGGAGGTCAGTTGTTCTGGAAGCTCATGATTGTTTGAGTTCCAAAGTCTATATTCTCAGTTTTTGTCCTTCCAGGGGTTTGTATGAGACCCATATTCTTCCTTTGGTTTTTCTTCATTTGTGTAGTTTTCCTCCCCCCACCCCCTTTAACTCCTCTTTAATTCTGTTATTCAGTGATGAGGGGACAGTTTTTCCTTCCATTTGCTCAATCTTCTATTTTTCCTTATGTAGATCCTCTGACTTAGTTCAATTTTGAGGCTGGACTGGGGATAGAGGGCTGTGCTTTTTGCAAGTTTGAGATTTAATTAAGTGGGAAGCTGTGATTCAGAAGCTATTTGCAGATTCCAGTATCTGCTAACAGGTGTATGGGCCCCTTGGAATCCACTTCCCACTGCTTTATAATCTGTCTATGCAGTGGGGGTGTATGTTTGCCCCCTGAAAGTGAAATGAGACAAGAAAAAGAAACAAATGGAAAAAGGAAGGAGGAAGACAAAAGGAAAGTGGCGAGGTAGAAGAAGAAGAGGGAAAACAGGCAGGCATATCACCTAACAAATAAAGAAAGAAACAAAAAAAGGACAGGAAAAACAAAAACATACAGACAACCATACAAAGAAACAAAAACCCCAGGTTGATGTATTCACCCTCAAAAATGCCCATACACAAATAGAAAATTTTAAAAATTTGAAATAACAGAAACAAAGCAAGTATTAAAAGATAAACAGCCGGGCTCGGTGGCTCAGCCTGTAATCCCGTGCTTTTGGGAGGCTGAGGTGAGTGGATTGCCTGAGCCCGCGGGTTCGAGATCTGCCTGGGCAGGCGAGACCTCATCTCTACAATAAAATAAAATAAAAAAATTAGCCGGACGTGGTAGTGCACACCTGTAATTCTGGCTACTCGGAAGGTTGAGGCAGAAGGATTCGCTGGAGCCCAGCAGGTCAAGGCTGCGGTGGCCAGGAGTGGCCACTGCCCTCCAGTCTGGGCGACTGATTGAGACTCCAACTCAAAAAAATAAAATAAAATAAAATAAAAATAAACAAAAACAGAAAGGAAGAAAGAAAAAAAAAACAGAAATTGAAACAAAAAACAGATGAAACAAAAATTTTAAAAAAACTTTGCTCTGTGGCTGTTTTTGTAACTCCAGTCTCCCTTTGAGTGCCACTAAGGAGTGGCTCCAGTCTCTAGTCTGTCCCCTCTGCTCTCAACACAGGATGGTAGGGTTGCTCTTATGGTGGGTCAGATGCCCCATGGACTACTGTGGGAGGAGGATGGGTCAGATATGGAATCATCCAACTCTTCTTCTCCTGCTGCTGCTGTCAAGTCTCCCAGTCAGATCTGACATGTCTGTGCCTGTTCCAGCATAGGGGAGGGGTGTCTGTCTTTCTGAGTTTGATGAGGGGATAACCTCTGTATCCTAGGTTGGAGAGTGAACAGAACTGGGTAGGGCAAAGCATGTCTCGGCCCAGTCCTGAGACAGAGAAGATGGCACCAGTTAGCATCTCCTCACTGGCAGTGGGGCCCCATTCCAGATTTCCATGCCCTGCCTTCTCCACAGTTCCTGCTGCTCATGCCTGGTCTACTGCCACAGATGGTAATGTGGGTCAGATGCCAGGTGGTAAGGAGCAGCTGTTCTCTGTTGCCTCTTCTCAAGAGAGCCCCAAGAATGGCCGACAATCCTGCACACCAGAGGTTTCGGTCTCAGGGTAGTGGTGGGTTGGAGTCACCTATGGAGGAAAGTTCTGGATGCATGAACTCAAATCTCCCCTAGACGGACTTTCACTCACCCACCAGCACACATCCACTCATGCAGAGAGTCTTTATGGATGCTTGCTTTTGTGAAGACTCTCACTTTCTGGCCTGTTGCATCCCCATCTTGCCTCTGACTCCTCAATTTTGGCTTTAAAGTATTGTATGACACTGTACTTTTTTATATTATACTGTACCATTGTTGGTTAAGTATACACACTGAACTTTACCTTTAGACTACAAATTCCTAGAAGATAGGTGCTGCACTTCATTTTATATTCCTGAATAGCTTCAATGAATGACACAATGAATGTGAACATTGAATATTTGTGAAAATACCACTTTGTCCATAAGTGACATTTAAATTTTGTTAATTTAGACTATCTAGTAAAGAGAGTTTTTGGGGACTGATTTCAATTATTTTACTAATCTAACATTTACTGATTGTTTTTGTTCAATATTTCTTTTCAAATAAATAATTCCTGTAGTAATTTATTTATATTTTTATGAATAGCACTTATTTGAAGGCCAATATTAAATTCAGTATCATAAAATATTTATGGACTGTTCTTATTCATCATTTTCAATTTTTTTTTCAAATAGCACATAAAAGCTCCTTAATACTCTACTGTCCCTTGTGTTCCAGGTAGTTAGTATAGCAGGCAAAGTCATAACTTATATCAACTTTATTAAAATATATTTTAAAATAATCTGTCTCTGTTGCTGCCTATTTTGTATTTTGCTGATTTGTTATTTTAACAATGCTGAACACACTCCTTTGTCTTAAATTTTGACACCATTTCTCAATATCTGAAACAAATTAAGCAATGAGGCATATTCATTTAAATCACAATATATATGAAGACTGGATTGGACACCAGGTTTAATCAGACTCTATGGAGGTACAAGATTTGCACTTGGGAACTGTGCATGTGATTGAGTTGAAATTAAGATAAACATTTTTCTTCATATCACTTTATATACAATTAGGAAAACCATCACAGTAAACTGAAACATTCACAAATAATCCTTAAGGCTCAATTTTGGACAAGTGTGTCTCTTCCTTGCTTTTTACCAAACAAGATATGGAATAAATTGTTAAAAAGTTAACAGCAATGGCCGGGCATGATGGTTTACGCCTATAATCCCAGCACTTTAGGAGACTGAAGTGAGATTACCAACTATATGTAAGGCATATGTCAAAAATTAAAATTAAGATAAACATTTTTCTTCATATCACTTTATATACAATTAGGAAAATCATCACAGTAAACTGAAACATTCACAAATAATCCTTAAGGGTCAATTTTGGACAAGTGTGTCTCTTCCTTGCTTTTTACCAAACAAGATATGGGATAAATTATTAAAAAGTTAACAGCAATGGCTGGGCATGGTGGCTTACGCCTATAATCTCAGCACTTTGGGATACTGAAGTGAGATTACCTGAGCCCACAGGTTCAAGACCAGCCTGGGCAACTTGGTGAGACCTCGTCTCTACAATAAATCAAAAAATTAGTTGGACATGGTGGCACACACCTGTGGTTCCAGCTACCTGTAAGGTTGAGGCGGAAGGATTGCCTCAGCTTAGCAGGTCGAGACTGTGGTGGCTGTGAGTGTGCCACTGCACTCCAGCCTGGTGATCAAGTGAGACTCTAACTCAAAAAAAATAAAAGTTAACTGCAAGATAAGTTGAGTTCTAGATTACTTACAGAAATGAGCAGGTGCAGTGAGTTGTAGAAGCTGCAGAAATTTGGGATGGTTCGCTATCACACTGAAAGGAGGGTGATGGAATATTTACCCTCTGCAATTTAGAGGGTAAAGATTTTCCCCTTTCAATTTTTATATCATTTTGATAGTCTAAGATTTTAGACTGGGTGCAGTGGTGCATTCCTGTAATCCAGGCACTTTGGGAAACTGAGGCAAGAGGATTATTTGAGCCCAGGAATTTGAGACCAACCTGGACAACATAAAAACACCTTGTCTCTACAAAGTTAGCTGGGCATGCTGATGCACACCTGTAGCCTCCACTAGTCAGGAGACTGAAGTGGAAGAATTGCCTGAGCTCAGATGGTCGAAGATGTGGTGAGCTGTGATCATGTCACTGCAATCCAGCCTGGACAACAGAGTGAGACCCCAACTCAAAAATGTAAATAAATAAATAAGATTTTAGAAAAAGCAGGAAAAACTGTATATGATCTGGAAAATATTTGTTTTACCCCAACATAGTTTTGCAACACCATCAGATCATTAACTGTATATGAAAGACTGTATGCCATGTCATTTTCTTTATCATCAAATCTTTGCTGCAGTTTTTGACATATGCCTTATGTATAGTTGGTACCCAATTTATATTTACTGAAATAAACACATAAAACACTGAGCACAGTCATATACTTTAATTTGATATCACTAGAATAATAGATGATAGAATTTAAATGCTGCTGCTTCTCATAGTCCAGGTTCCCTAAAATGTGTTCCATAGGACACTTCATACCGATTCTTCACAAAAAAGACTTGCATTCAGATAAACTATGAAATTTCAGCATATTTTTTAGCTGTTACAGTTTGGGGCCAAAAAATATTACTGAAATAACCTAAAATGAAGAAACAATATTAACTGTTTTGTCTAAGCTTTTCCAAACATTATTTTAATCATAGAAACATGTTTATGTAAGGAATTCCTATTAACATTCTACATATATTTCTATTGCACCCAGTTTAAGAAAGGGTGTCCTAACTGTCCATTTCTGAATGACATGACTGGCTGTTTAATCTAGCTGAGTTTAGAAAAATCTAGAGGGGTCTGAAGAATTTCTGGCTCATGATTTTCGAAGCATAAGCTTCTGTTGTCAAAGCATTTTCCTTCTAGGACTCCAAACGGATCAAACACTCCTGGTTTGGCTTCCCAATGGTGGAAATCACACCACAGATTGCTGTGCTGTATTAAGGCAATTCTGTCTCTCTTCTCCGCCTATAGTTAAGAAGACTTGTTGGCTTTTTTCCACATTCTGCTCCCATTTACGGATGAGCATTAGAGAGAATTTGGAAATGGAAGGCCTTTATGTCTGCCGTGAACAGGGTCAATTCAGTGTGGCAGCTGTGAGCTGGTGACATAGACTTATATTGACACAACCCACTTTTTTGCTGCAGAATCACAAAGTGAAAGCACCCGGGGCTCTTCTGCCGTTTTCAATAAGATACGAATTTTTCCCTTCCTTGTATTAAGCAGAGATCTGTCATCTTGACTTGTACACTAAATGGTCCATTCTGACTGCCTTGTTTGTGTCCAATCCCAGCCAGAATCCAGAAACATGTGTTAACATTCGGCATGTTTGGGGGCTAGTTGGAAGGGCCTGAGGCAAGACTCCCTGATGCCTGCTGGAGGCTAGTCAATAATCATTAGCCCTTCAAGTGGTGGATGCCCAACATAAACTGTATTTATTTATTTAAAAAAAATCTTTACTTTAAGCCACAGGGAAAGGCATTTTAAAGAAAGCATTTTCCCAGCAGTTACTAGATTGTAATAAAGATACAGTTATGAGAGAGAAGGAAGCTGACAGAGGGGGCGCTGTTCTCAACAGAACAAATGGGAAGCCATCAGAGTTCATTAATTAAGCTCTGTAGAGAAATACCACTCAGAATCTTTGCGGTTATTTTTCATAGCCAACGTTCCAACAATCATCACTCAGACCAAAAAAAAAAGATCTCTTTCAAAGAGGAATCGTCACTATGCAAAATGCATCAAGCTCCTGTGTAATACAAACCACTGCACTGGTTAAATTAGCAGGTTAACTATAATCTCTGACTCCTTAGTACTTTCATTCTGAAAGAAACACACCAAAGATGTTGCAATTAATAAAAGCGTATACAGAAACACAGGCAGCTTTTAAAATATTGGATAAACCTAAAATCTAAGTCAATAAGATATTCTGTACACAGCACAAATTATCCTTATTTCAGTGAAAGAAAAGAATACATATTGCATGAAAATCTTATTAGACAAAAAAAAGCTTTTATTTGTGTTTATTTGCTTCTTTTGAAATTGACATTTCTCTCCAAATTCTAATGTCCAAATCTACACTGCATCATCTAGAAGACCGTGAAGTCAATCAAGTGAGCTCTGGAGCACTCATATCCATTCACCCTTCAGCCAAGAAAAAACTTAGCAGTTCTTTACATTGAATTCCAATCTTCTAATATAGAGTCCACCAATTCAGCCAAAAAAGACAATTTGCAATGTGACCATAACAGTAGCATCTTCAAGACTGGATGAATATTAGGAATCTCAAATTTAAGTTCATTAATCTGATGGCTTTTATTTATATAATTTATTTATAATATTGGCATCAATTTCAAACTCAAAGTGATAAATTATCATTCTTTTTTCTGGTGATTTTTTAAATCCTTACACAAATGATATTTTTACTTGAAGCTTTACTTTAAAAACATCCCTTGTAAAAGAACATTTCTACTTGGATCTGGGTTGAAAAGAAGTCTACTAAAAAAAATACAGCTAAAAAGGTAAAATTTCAAGATTCAGAAAAGGGTGGAGGCTATAAATACTGATAATAGGAGCAGAGAATGTTAGGACTGCCATTGGACTGCAGCCAGGCTAGAGATAAGCACCATCTAAAACACAAAACCCGTTGGCGGGGGGGAGCCATAGTAAATTCAAGCAGAGTCCACCAGAAGGAGCAACTCAAAGAGCAAAAAGATGAAAGAGAGATACAAAACAAGAATGAAACAAAAGTTATATGGACAAGGAAATGTGACTTGAAAAAGAAGGAAACATGCATAAAAACATATAAATTCAGAGACATTGCAGAGACATTCTGGTGGTGGCTGTCAATCATTAAGAATGCTAAACTGGTGAAAAATAAGAAAGGCTATGTTGAAATAGAGGTATCATTAAAGGTATGGAAGGCACAAAACTTGGATGTGAATATTATTTTCAACCCACTAATTATTACTTATGCTACTTTAGTCAAATAGGTAGCATCCTCAGTTTCCTTCTCTGGGAAGTGGTGATAATACAAATTACTTCACTGTCTATGATAGAATTACTTAAGGCAATGTATGTAAAATACACAACACAGTGGTTAGGATATAATAGGTATTCAGTAAACCGCCTGTTGGTAGTATTATTAATTTGACACTAATAATATCTTAGAAGAGTTGTTATTTCCCAAAGTCAGCTATAACAAAGTGAAAAGAAGATATTTATTCCAAAACCAGAGTCAAGTCAGAGTGAATCACAGCTTTGAATTTCATTTACTTGCATTTTCTTCTCTCTCTCCAGTTGTAAAAATGTGTAATGATAGTTAGGGCCAATGTAGCTTGGAGACTCACATATGTAGAAAAGCACAACAGGAGTTATCAGAAAACACAATGTGCAGGTGTATCAGGAAGAAGGAAAGACCTCTTCTTTATCCCAAAGTCTTGATAATGAAATGCCAAACTAGTCAGAGTGTACAAGCCCATAATACTATGGAGTCATTTCAATGCAAATGTCAGTATATTCAAATGATTGATGCTAGGACTCTTATGTATAAACTTGACATTTGAAAAGCCGACATATAAGCAGCCAACAAACATATAAAAAAAATGCTCAACTTCACTATCATCAGCAAAATGCAAATCAAAACCACACGGAGACACTATCTCAGAATGGCTGTTATTAATAAGTCAAAAAACAACAGATGTTGACAAGGTTGCAGAGAAAATGGAATGCTGATACAAATGTTGGTGAGAATGTAAACTAGTTCAGCCCCTGTGATAAGCAGTTTATGATTTCTGGAAAACCTAAAAATAGATTTACTGTTTGACCCAGCAATCCCATTACTGGTTTCTACTCAAAGGAGCATAAATCATTCTATCAAAAAGACACCTGCGCTTATATGTTTATTGTAGCACAATTCACAATAACAAAATCATGGAACCAACATAGGCACCCATCAAAGGTACCTTGGAAAAGAAAATGTGGTACATACATACCATGGAATACTATGCAGTCATAAAAAAGAATGAAATCATGCCCTTTGCAGCAATATGGATGCAGCTGGAGGTAATCATTCTAAGTGAATTAATACAAAAACAAATGCCATATGTTCTTATTCATAAATGGGAGCTAAGCATTGGGTACATATGAGTATAAAGACAGGAACAACAGATGCTAGGGACTACTAAAGAGGGGGGGGGAAAGGAGAGGGATTAAAAACTACCAGTTGGGTACCGTGCTAAGCATTTGGGTGATGCACTCAATAGAAGTACAAACTTCACCACGATGCCCATGTACCCCTTGAATCTAAAATTTTTTTTTTTTTTTTTTTTGAGTTGGAGTCTCACTCCGTTGCCCAGACTGGAGTGCATTGGCCGCTCCCGGCCACCGCAGCCTCGACCTGCTGGGCTCTGGCGATCCTTCTGCCTCAGCCTTCCAAGTAGCCGGAATTACAGGCATGCACTACCATGCCCGGCTGATTTTTTGATTTATTGTAGAGATGAGGTCTCGCTGCCCAGGCGGGT
>NW_007202602.1:39753-125238 GCF_000164805.1 Carlito syrichta | reverse complement strand
TTCACCTGCTGGGCTCCGGCAATCCTTCCGCCTCAGCCTTCCAAGTAGCCGGAATTACAGGCATGCACTACCATGCCCGGCTGATTTTTTGATTTATTGTAGAGATGAGGTCTCGCTGCCCAGGCGGGTCTCGAACCCACGGGCTCAGGCAATCCACTCACCTCAGCCTCCCAAAGGCGCAGGATTACAATAAAATAAACTTGGCATTTGATTAAAAAATAATTGAGAAAATGAATTAAAACAATCTATGCCCTATTTGAGTCCCTTCAACTTTAGTTCACTTCTGGGCAGATATTCTACTTTCTGAGCATCACAGATTTACTATATCAAATCTTCTTTTTTTTCAATCTATGTGTGTTTTAATAATCAGTCGTAGAGTTATTAGTTTTCCTTCCACAAGCAGAGTGATTTGCACAGATAAGTGCTTGTTCAAGTTTTGTTAAATGAATAAATAAATAAATAAGCAAATTTATAGATAGCAAACTACACACTAATAGTTTTTTATATCACATTTGGAGTCTTGCATATGAAAAAAATATTTAAAAACTATTCATTTGAGCCGGGCTCGGTGGCTCAGCCTGTAATTCCGCGCCTTTGGGAGGCTGAGGTGAGTGGATTGCCTGAGCCCGCGGGTTCGAGACCCGCCTGGGCAGGCGAGACCTCATCTCTACAATAAAAAATCAAAAAATTAGCCGAGCGTGGTAGTGCGCACCTGTAATTCTGGCTACTCGGAAGGCTGAGGCGGAAGGATGACCAGAGCCCCAGGTCAAGGCTGCAGTGGCCGGGAGCGGCCACTGCACTCCAGTCTGCACGACAAAGTGAGACCCAACTCAAAAAAACAAAAACAAAAACAAAAAAAAACTACTAATTTGAATTACACATTGAGGAAATTGTTACTGGTTTTTTTTCCAGGCACTTTAGCTTGTATTTGATTTCACATTCTTATAATGAGTTTTCACATTTCTACACTACACTTGAGTTCCTCCAAACATATTTGAATTTATTATGGTCTTTTCTATTTTGTCGACAAATTCCAAATATATCAGATAAGTTCATTAAAAATGCTGCCTTTCATAAGCTATTACATAATTTTAAAAACCAATTCGTGTTTCTAAGTTTGAATAAGCAGCTCTTCAGCAATTCTAAAAGTGATTTTTTTGTTTGGTTTTTGATAAAAGCACACAACACCTATAAGAGAGGACCCCCCAAAAACTGAAGTTATCTTTTTGTTTTAGAAGGTGGGCCCCTTGTAGTAGAGGCTTTCCTCACCAGGGTAAGTGCTCTAGGAACTCATTGGCATTAGTGTTTCAGCTGGTGTTGTTGTGAGAAGCTGCGTTCAGCTTTGGTGAATTTTTTTGTGGCAAACAGATGACTGGTTCTTCCACCATGAAAACGCACCTGCCCACACCGTGCTGAATGTTCAGCAGATTTTGATTTAAAAATGGCATGACATCCATGCCCCATCCTTCCTATTCACCCCATTTCAGCCTGAATGACTTTTGTCAAACAACTTTTGTCGAACAACTTTTGTTTGTTCCCCAGTTGAAAAAAGTCCTCAAAGGAAAATATTTTGCCATTGTGGAAGAGAAGAAACAAAAAATGGTAGAAGCACTAAAAGACATCAAAACTGATGAGTTCAAAACCTGTCTTGAGATGTGGAAAAAGTGTCTCAAAAGGCATGTTGCATCAAATGGAGAGTACTTTGAAGGTGACTGAAGTTTAAAAATTTAAGAATGAATACACAATTTTTAAATAAATTCATTCCGGTTTGCATGTACACACAGAGCACACTACCTGAACTATGGAGCAAGAAGTCATAACCTTGACTCAACCTGAGCCAATTAAAGAAGTGATAATAAAGACATGTTTTGCTGGTTCACTCATGGAATTTTCTAGAAAAGATCAAATTGCAGCACATTTATAATTTGGTATTATTTTCGCAGATTAGAATTGCTTTCCCAACATATAAGAATGAGATTGCTAACATAACAGAACAGCAATCTAGTTACTAAGAGAAATCCTCTCTGATGGACACCACAAATGCCCTGCTGAAGACAAATCCAATTGAAAGCTATAGCATCAGCCCAGGAAAAACAGCTCCCCAAAACTGTTCCCAGAAATCCAGATGTGCTAAGAGAGAAACCTACTAAAAAAAAAAAATTCAGTCCTGTCAAAACTTAAAGCACTAGTTCTCAGCTCAGACAGATGAGGAGAGCTCTTAGTCTGTAATAGAAATTCCCAAACCCACTATACTAATTAAATTAAAATGTGCTGGGGAGAAGTAAAAGCAGGGGCAAAGTCAATGTTCAAGTAGCAGCCAGAGACCCTGAAGATATGAGTGTGACCAGAGAGGTGGAGGGAAAGAGGTAACAAGTGCCCTTGAGATAACAGCATAGGTATGTTATGGACAATGATCTGAAGCAGTAGTGTATCACTAGAATTTTGTTCAAACCCTAAAGGGTTAAGTGGCTTCTATGGGACCTTCAATACGCACAGGTAAACTAGAACACGTCTCCAGTGTTCCAGAGCTGCAAGCTGGGTTCATATTTTCTGGCCTTCCTTCAAGGGTTTGCTATTGTGTTATCTCTACTTGCTCCTTGCTTGGATTCTTTTTTTACTCTGTCGCTTCTTACCACTACAGTTTTTTGTCTTATACCCAAGCAGTTTTTCTCACTGTAATTCAGAACTGTACCAGATAGATAGAACCCCTGCTGAATACTCCTCTCAGCCCCAGCTCAACTCTACTTCTTACTTTTATGTGAATAACTTGATTACTGGATAACAAGAATTGAAAAAATAATACAGCAGAAAATAACTATTTAAGGAATGTTCACCATCTAGCTGCTGAGATCCTTTCTTGACTTTTCACTTTTTTCATTCTAAATGCATGTATGAAAAGCCCCCTTGTGTGGATAGTTTCCTACCTTCCTTTCATGTGGGCCAGCCCCAAATTAAATAGCCAAATATTCTAAATACCTACTCCTCTCAGCATGTCTATAGAGCCAATATCAGGTAAGTATGCAAATTGGAATGAACAAAGGCAAAGATGTTAATGCCTTTGCTGATATCTAATGTTATCCAATCAATAAACAATTATTTATCTCATCATGGTTGTATTGGCCTGATTTCTTCACCACAGCATCATGAACCAACTTTTCTTCCTGACTCTCAGTAGGCAACCAGAGTGTCAACATTGTGACTCACATTAAACTGCCTTAATATTTCCAAGAAACTTCAAATAAACTATACTTCATGAAAGATTAAGATTCAGTTGGTTTCAGGGAGATGCTAGAACAACCTGCCCTCCAGGTCATTTTTTCCCATATTCTTCTAAAAGGCAGGGATTAGCAAATATTTTCTCTAAAGAGCCAAGTAAGTATTTAAGGCTCTATAGACATCATGGGTTGGATGAGTAGTCAAAAAATATGATGTGAGTCATGCACTCTGTTGCAAATACTCAACAGCGTTGTGGGGTGGAAATAGTCACAGACAATACACAAACATGGTGACTGTCTTCCAATACAACTTTATGAAAACAAAGGGTAGGCTGAATTTGGTCTGTGGTCTGTTGTTCGTACACCCATACTATAAAGGGTTTGTTTACATATCCCAAAGTAGATCTAGAACTTTACCATTTTTTTGAACTTGCATATGGCTGTTGCTCAGCGTATTTGTCTCTTTGTACAGATTAGGAAAAAGGGAAAATGTACCTTCTCTGAGACAACAATGTAGAGAACAACCAGCCCTTCATAAGAATAAAATTTCAAAAGTACGTCATCTGGATGGATGAAGCAGAAAATTATGTTGTCTCTGGGATGAAGGAGACTTGGGTGTACAGGGTGGTTATACCTTTCTTTTTAGTGCTTAGAGATAGAACCCGGGCAGGATTTTTAACTCCCAGCTGCCTCTTTTATAGGAGTCAGAAAGAAGAGCCATGTGAAGCAACCATATCTTAGAGTATGTCTTTCCTAGTCTATAATAAAGAGTCTTCTTTTACCCGGCTCGGTGACTCAGCCTGTAATCTGGCGCCTTAGGGAGGCTGAGGTGAGTGGACTGCCTGAGCCCGCGGGTTCGAGACCCACCTGGGCAACTTGACGAGATTGCATCTCTACAATAAATAAAAAAAAATTAGCTGGGTGTGGTAGCGCACACCTGTAATTCCAGGTCCTTGGAAGGCTGAGGTGGAAGGATCACCGGAGCCCAGCAGGTCGAGGCTGCAGTGGCCAGGAGCGGCCACTGCACTCCACTCTGGGTGACAGAGTGAGACTCCAACTCAAAAAAAAAAGGAGTCTTCTTTTTCACTTCAGCTATCAAAGTCTATCAATCCACTCTTCAACTTCAATCATACTCCCTTGTAAAAAATTTTTATCTGCATCCCTAACCCACAGTTATTTTTTCCACTTCAAAATACTCATTATTTTATTTTATATGTGGTACACTTTGCTACAAGGTTAACACATTGTGCCTGTTGCATTCTTATCATCTGCATTTTGTAGGTAATATTTTTTGGGCCTCGTGTTTAGTCAAATTCTGGAAATGCTTATCTAGGGTGGAGATCAACGCTTAGAATAAGGGCAGACATAAGATACTACGTTATGTCAATAGACTACAACAGACACTGCCAGAAAGTTGGAAGTATTTGTTTTGGTAAGTTCTCACACTGTCAAGAAATGTTATCTTTTGGCTCACTGTGACTTCTTCACATTGAATCTCAGAATCTTTCTAGTCTGAGAAGTCTTACACGTGAAGACGCAGATCAGTAAACTTCTACCCAACGTTCTATGACTTATCACTGTCATTGTTTGGTTTAAAACTATAATTTTGAAGGTCAATAATTTGTTTTATTATCTCTTAAGATGTTAAAGAAATGATACCAAGAAATGTAAACTTTAACCAACACAGAATATTTCTTTGTAGCACTTTAATAATGCTCTTTAATAGTGTAGCACACATTTGGGAATAATAGTTCTTGGGTGAGAACATGTTGCATGTGAAAATATTTTCTCTCTAGTTGCATTTCATCATGGGCTGGATGAGTAGTCAAAATATATGATAAGTGAGTATGCTTTAGTTTTGACAGATTTTAGGAGCTAAAATGACTCCAGGTGATAATAGCGTTCAAAGCAGGACACAGTGGGCAAAGAATTAACCCTAAAATTCTGTGAAGAAAGACTATTTCCTTAATTAGTGAGGAAAAGATATAGAAAATATATAGAATTTTACAGCTAAATTGTCGATGAAAAATTGGTTTTTAACTACAATATTTCAGCTCTAAGAATTTAGCTTATTACATGGTGAATGGTGACTTTCTCAAGATAAAAATATTATTTCCAAAGGCAATTGAAGATTCTGCCTAAATAAATAAAATTACAAATATGTTCAAGAGAAAAATAATAAACTTAAAAATCATCCTTTCACAACTTTTAATTAGAGCAAGATAAAACTTGGCAGCTTCATCTGGGATACTTCAGATGAGGAGGTGAATGCCCTAGGATGAATTCAGTCCCCAGATTGACAGGTCAGAAAGTGTTTTTACTTAATTAAACCCATGGAGGGAAGTTCTCTTTGGGTTTATGTGAGGGCTATTGAGAAAGAAAATTAAAGAGAGATAAGAACGTCTTCCCTCACTGTGCTTGTGTGAAGAGCTGCTTAAGATCCACTGCAGCAAGTTATCCCCACTTCCCCACCCCCAGGCATAAACTTCTCCTGGGGGCCAGATCTAGAGAGAATCTGGCAGAAGGCATTACTTGAGTCTGTTTTTGTTACCCTGATAATTTGCTTTTCTGCAATACTTGTAAAGCATCAGTTTTAGGTTTGGAAGCACACAGCCCACCCATTGAGGCAAAGTGTTCTTTTCTTGACTAAGCATATGCCTGCTTCTTGGAGAGAATGTGAGAAGAGGTGCAAAAGGTTCCACACTTGGGAAAATAAAGAATTCTTTAATGTTGAAAGACAAAATTGAGGATTTTGAATATTGAAAGTTAAAACTGTATCTACATGGTACCCCAAAATTGATACAACGTAGTTATTTCACTTTTCTATTGATTCTTTTCATTTATTCATTCCTGCAACTAATTTTACTATCCACTTGCTAAGTTTCAGGCATGCTTTGTTTTGTTGGTGATTAAATGGTAAAGAGAGGCAGAATTCTTGCTTTCATGGATCTTATATTTGTGGCCATTGGAAAGCCTCTAAGAAAGCCCACACATTTCTTGTACGCTTTAGTTTAGAGTATATTAAATTGTGGGCATAGACATTCAATAATTGTAATCCAGTCATTTGGATTCATCTGATGTGGCAGTTAAGATGCAAAATTCAAATTAAGTTATTGGTGGTGAGGCCATGTGAGTTTTTAAAGAATAAAAGCCAGATGTCAAGGATACTCAGTCCTCCTCTAACCTGGTGAAACTCTCACCCACTGGCCATCTGAGACACAAAATGGGCATCTAGTGGCCTTGCTGGCCTTATCACTAGATTTATATTTTGCCCTAGATTGTTAGATTGTGTCTCTTACTTATGATTACTGAGTTACTTATACTAAACCTCTTGGGTACACAAATTCTCTAATCTAGAAGACAGTTAGCAAAGAAGCAAACAAACAAAATTAGAAGATAATTACAGGCCTTAAAAAGTGGGTTAAAAGAACACAAATGGGCTAATGGTATGGAGTTTAAAGACAGGGACTTAATTTAGGTAGAGTAGGCAGAATGGCCTCTTAAAAAAGGTGAGGGAAACCTACCAAGGATTATAATACACTTAACATTAAAAAAGCTAGGGGGGAGATTATTACATTTAGAGAAAACAGCAAGTGAAAAGTGTCAAAAGCAGTGAAGAATTAAGGGGTTTGAGGAATAGAAAGTAGGTTGGTGTGGCAGAGTGTGGGGAACAGAGAAAGCAGTGGAAGGATGTGCTGAAACGTTGGCAGGGACCGGATCATGCAAAGACACACATCATATAATGCTTTAAGTTTACCTTTCAGGTTCTTGTTTATCGCGATTTAGAACAATACGCTGAATTTATAAAGGATAAAATAAATACAGTCAAACTTAACACAAATACAAAAGAAGTTAAGCCAAAACTAAGCCATACTAAATATTCCAGTGGCAACCAAGTCATAGATAATTAATTTCCTGAGAACTACCATCATTATCACACTGATACAAGGAGGATTAGTGAATCTTATGAGCCCCTTTATGAAGAAAAATATCCAGACTCATGTTAAGGTGTTAACAATTCAATTATAAATGAGTACAATAAAATGTGTTGACTTTTTATCAAATTTATAAATGTTTTTTCTCACATTGTGAAAAATTACATGAAATTGGAGTAATTGTGTTTCCAAGCATAGTAGGAGTATAGAACAATCTACTACATTTGATTTCTGGACATTTTCATTCCTCATGAAACCATTCTTAAAATGGACTCCATAGGTGGAGGGTGAATTTCCCTCTGAAAATCAGCTATCCATCTTGAACATTTTTCTATTAGACTATTAAAACAAAATGAAGCCTGGAATGAACTAAAAAAATTTAGCATTTGTTGGATCAGAAACAATGAAAATGTGCCTGTTAGCTAAAGGCTGTCACAGAAAGTTGTGAGACTACAAGATAATCTGATACCAAAATTGTGGTGCCAACACTTGAGGCCTGAATTAAAGAGAAGAGAAAGATTTTCAACTAGTAAGACTGAGAAAATGTTTTAGTTTGGGTTCTTCATTGGAGAATAGGCAAATAAATATACATCGAATTGTATTTGTAAACTTTTATTATTATTCTGTGGGAAGAATCTTAGTTTTATAAGATCTCAGATGGCACTTACATAATCAATTTATTGGAGTCCTGCTTGTAGGTTAACTACCCTCTACATTATCTATAACCAATTTCTTAGCAGTCACATGCTCTTCTGGGCTCATTCTCCTTGCAATCAGTTAGCTAGTGGTCAGGGAATGAAGATTAATTTTAATATTTGCCTTAGGCAAACAATTTAGAAGGCAGATCTCCTGTTAAAATGTTACGTATCCCTAACCTAATTATGAAATATAATTGATTTCTGGACTATCTCACAGACCTTGATCTACAACAAAATTTTTTCATCTAAAAATAATTTTACTTGTAAAATTTTTGTTTTATAAGACCACTGTATCTTTGAAAGGCAATTGAAACATTTATAGTTAGAACATGTGCAAATTTTTTTAGTTCCCTCAAACTTACTCCATGAATACACTCTTACTGATTTTTTTCTAGCACTATTTAAGTTTTTTGTTTGCCTGTTTGCTTTCTGGTTAGATGTACACTAAGACAGATTGGACTGACTGAAGATTTGTTGGGCACAAGTGTCTATACTGAAGTATTAGAGCAGTTGAAAGTTGTTGGACTCAGAAAAAAATATTCCATTGGTTTGTTTACATGAAGAGATCATATAAAAGGCAAAATTAAAAGACAAAAGTCTCCCAATATTTCAAAGAAAATTATATTTTCCAAACTGAAATTCTATTAAACCCAGCTCAATTTTTATGAACTTAAAGTTACATTTCAGCCATGGAGGAACTATCTAATATTACGTTTCCTGTTCCAATTCCAAAGTGAGAATGACTGTTACTTCAAATCAGTCTAATTATTTTTTTTAAAGTCATCAAATAGTTTCAGTATAAAAATGTAGAGCAAATGCCTGCTGACAATTATTTACTGTGTTATTTGGCATTTAAAAAAGAAATATCTAGTTGTCTTTCATTTTTTAAAAAAATCTGCTTTTGTTTAGATTTTGGTTTAAATTGAATGTTCATTGAGAGCAATATGATTGTTCCAGAAAAACAATATATTTAAGACTATTTAATCACTCAATTTACCATGTTACTGTTTAGTGTAATGGAACAAATGTTTTTTTGTTTGTTTGTTTGTTTTGTTTTGTTTTAGGAAGACTGTAGAAGAATTAATATTACTAGAGACCTTAAAAATTCAGATATTTAAAGTACTATGAGATTGTCCTGTTGTTTTTAAAGGAACCTGAGACCAGAACAGAATAAGAGAGATGACACACATGGCAGAAACCACTCATCTAGCACTCAACACAGGCCAAGGTCAGACACATAGGTCCAGCACTGGGTAGAAATGTGGCTTGTTAGTTTTTTTCTGTTAGGCAGAATTAAGCATTTCAACTTGAAACCACATAGTTAAATATCCTGTTATTGCAGTAGATATCCATACAAAGAGAGAATTCCAGATGAGAAAAATTAGATTCCCTGCAATAATTTGGGGAGATTGCAAAGCATTGAGGACACTGTGAACTTTTCTCTGATATTTATTGAATATTCAGTAGAATTTCTTCCTTGAGGGCAATTTCGCTGGCTCACTTGTCCTCTGTTGTAACTTCATCACTCAGAAAAAAATCTACTTATACTGGATGTTCAATAGATTTGGGTTTTATAAAAGAGACAAAACAATAGGCCTGCATTATCTAATATTCTTAATATGCAAAGTGAATCCTAAGTCAAAAGCTCTTAAGTTTTGACTGCACTACGACTTCTTAATGATCAAGATAGTATAGTGGTAACTAAGAGGTCAGGCTCTAAGATCTGAGGAAAATCATGAGTAATTTCTGGCTTGATTATTTACTAGTTTTATAAAACTGAGCAAGGTGTTTGACCTTATAAAGCCACTTCTCTTCTTAGAAAATATATAAAATAATAGAAGCTGCTTTGCAGGATGACTGTGAATCTCCAACAAGTTAAGGCACATTACCATAGCAATATGTCCATTCATATTAAGTGTGCGATGAAAGGTCATCTATGAAAACAAATCAATGAAAAAATAAGTATTATTCAACAGATTACTCAACAAGAAAACTATATCTATCCTGTGCATTCTAAGTCACTTGCTGCAGTTTTTAAATGCAAAGAAAAAAATGTTTAAGTCTTTATACATAAAAGGTTTATTTTTATACACAGAAGGCCATTATCAGATGTAAAGATAAAATGACAGATATCTTTGCAAAACCATATGCTTTATTTGTTACTATTTGAGAGAGTATAATCAATGCTACCAATTATTAAGATATAAAGTCAATCCATTTGATTAACCATGGTTTTATTTCCATATTAGTCTATAATGTGGTACATTGCCCAAGAAGACTACAAAGCTTTCTAAATTGTTTTAGAAGATCTACTTTGAGTTTTTCATCATCCTGCCAGAATTTGATGTGACTTGTTCAACTCTCATTAGGTAGTGGCTACAACAAATAACTCTGACTTCCCAAAATAATTATTATTTCCTATTCATGTCACAAGTCAGTGGACCTGGGTCTGCAGCTATGGTTCTGCACCAGGATAAAAACTGAGTTCAGGTCTTCTTCATTCTAGGGGTTCAGGTTAAAGTAGCAGTCCTTTTGTGTGACATGCTTATTCTTGTGTCAGAGGAAAAGATCAAAAAAGTTGGATAGAAAACTGCAGATGCCACATAAGTCTTTTTTTAATGCAAGACAATTGAGTATCACATGGCCCAGCATGAGAAAGCAAGATAGAGACAGAGTTAAAGTTGGAGATGGAGATGGAGATGGAGAGACAGAGAGAGAGAGAGGGAGAGAGAGAGAGAGAGAGAGAGACTTATATTCTTCCCATAAATGATCATGGGCAGAGATCTATAATGACTTTTCATCAGAGGAAAAAATGATGAAACAGTGCTAAGTATGCTCATGGAAACTGAGATTTCAAAAATTCACTTCCTATACACAGAATCTCAATGAAACATAAAACAAGTGCATATTTCTTCAGGAAAGTAGTAAAACTATTTGAAAATATTTCCTAAATGAAGATTAAAAGTAAAAACTTAATCTCTCTATGTTGCATGAAAGTGTATCTGACAGAAGAATAAATCCATAAGTTTCCAAGATTTCTTAATGGAAAACAGAAAAAGAGCATTAAGTACACATGAAGATGAAACCAGGGGGTATCACCAGTTCATCTGGTCTTTCCAATAAGAATTTTTTCTTTATAAATAGAGGAAAGTGTTTTTTAAAAGAAGATGAAACCAATCAAACATAAAGTCATATTCAAACTCACTCGGAAGGGCTAATCTCCCAGGAAGGAGAGTGGATTGATGAACTTGGAAGATGAATCAAACAGCATCCAAAGCTAAGAACCAACCCTGAGATTTAACAATCAATGAATCACTGAATACCTGATCAGCCTGTTAGTTTAAAACATCTTGCTTTAAAAGCAAGAAGATAGCAGTCAATCATATTATGAAATTGCTATAGTGATAAATGATGAGTGAGTTGAAGCCAGCTAGAAATTTTCTATAATGTTGCTTTTGGCTATAAAATGTAGGGAGTCTAAGGAAGCAATCATGAAGTTGAAAATTCATGAAACAGAGTAAGCCTCTGACAGATAACATATCTAACATAAAAGACTTGTCTGACTTGAGGGACTGCTATGAGGTACAGGTCACTTTAGTGACTGAAATAGTGGTAATGTAGAATGAAGATACCCACAAAAGAGCAAATTTCAGAGTTTCTCATGTTGTACACATTCTGTTTTATCTTCTCCTGGAACGCCTTAACAGCTTAACAATAGGAAAGTCAGTGTGGGCATGATTGAGTGCCTCGAGTCCTAACATCTAGCAACTAGGAATCTGAGGGAAAGCAGGCGTCATTCTACTTCATGGTTGCTGATGAGACATCCTGATAGCTTCTTTGCCAATAAGAAAAACTTCTTCTGCCCCCACCCTCAATCTTTTTTTCTTTCAGACATGTTTTCACTATGTATTTATCCTGATTTGGTCTCCAAAGTGCTGGGATTAATTGCAGGTGGGCACGAGCCACCATACCCAACTGCTTCTTCCTTTTTTAAGGTAGGTAGGTAGAGAGACAGAAAGAGAGAGTGTATGCTTGCACACCATTTACCTTTCCATTCTAACTCAGTGATTCTCAACCAGAAACAGCTTTGCTCTCCTGCTCCTGTGAATGTTTGACAATATCAAGGAACATTTTTTATTGTTATAAGTGCAGAAGTGCTACTTGCATCTGGTGGGTAGAGGTCAAGAATGCTGCTAAACATCCCATAATGCACAATATAGCTCCCCATAACAATTACTTGACTCAAAAAAGTAAATAGGGCTGATATTGAGTATCCCTGCTATACTTGAAACTCAGAGTCTTCTGATGACATTCTGTGTCCCTCTCAAGAAATGGTTCTACCTAAAGACTTCTCAACTTGCTGTCTCTTCTGTACCAAAAGTTCTTCCCTTATTTCTCCCCATGACTTGCTTCTTCACATTCATTACGTTTGTGTTAAATAACACCCTCTCAGACAATTCTTCTTTCTTGCCACCTGACTCTCTGTATCTGCTTTGTTTATCAGTGTTCACCATACTATTGGATTTATTTATTTTTTCTTCCTTTATTTCCTTCCTTCCTTCCTTCCTTCCTTCCTTCCTTCCTTCCTTCCTTCCTCCTTCCTTCCTTCCTTCCTTCCTTCCTTCTCCTCCTTCCCTTCCTTCCTCTCTTTCCTCTCTTTCTTTCATTCTTTCTACTTTGGATTCAGGGTGCATGTTTTTTGCATGGATATATTGGGCAATGGCAGGGATTCAGTCCCAGGTAGCCCATTCCCCAGATAGTAGACATTGTACCCAAGAGGCAATTTCTGAATCTTAACCCCCTCCCCATGTTTCCACTTCTTAGTGTCCCCAGTGTCTATTATTTTGATCTGTGTGGCCATTTAGCTCCCTAGTTTCTTGTCTATCTTTCTCCATCAAAATTTTGGATCTTTGGCAGTATGAACTGTGTCTTTCTTTTTCTCCCACTGATATATATGTAGCACTTAGAATAGTGATAGGATGTGCTCTAATAAATAGTTTTCAGCAAAATTTGTGGATGTTGATTAATCCATCATGTGTGAATATCTTCACCCCAATTGTCTGTGAAAGTCTTAAGTGAGTACTCAGAACTCTAAAAGAAGTGTACAGGAAGACAGAACTAGATAATAATAAGGTAACAAGCCTAGATCTAACCAACTGTTTGGAATTATCATTAGCATGAAATATAAAAGGAGATGCCCAAAGGGAAGGTGGTGAAACTACAGTAATTCAACATTGAAGGAGAGAAAAACAAGAGAGAAAGAAGTTGTGTACAGCAGTCATAAATGCAGTCATTTTGGAGATAGGTATACTTATCACAGTAGAGTTGGGAAGTAGACTATATGAGTTTTCATTTCCTGTTTCTCTGATTTTATTCTTACTAAAGAGGTACGCTTCTTATTACTAACTCGGCTTTCTAGTGATCTTGATATTACATAATAAAAAGATTGCTTCAAGGAACAAGTAAAAATAGATTGGTCCTGAAAACGTGACCCAAGAAGTTAAAAAGAAACAGGAAAGTTGCTTAATCTTATTAAGTCACAGTTCCCACACCTCTACTTGCTAGAATTTACTACATGGAGGGCTCATGAGATTTAATAGCAAGTGTCCAACATATATTTTTCTGTTTTGTTTTTACTATTATGATGGTTATAATAATTTATACCTCAGTCTCTTTTAACCAGTGACATATAAAGAGCATAAGTAAAAAAATAAATTTATCTTAGATTAAGTCACTGAGATGTGAGGATTGTTGGTTTTCACAATATAGTTGCAGTATATGCTGTCTCCAAAACTTGCCTCTCCAAACTATAACAAGTAAAATGAAACATTTAAAACCAGTGCCTAGAAGAGGCTGAAGCAATTCTAACCCTTCCATACTGGGAAGAGAAGAATAAAGGAATGTCTCTATGTGTGTGTATGTGTGTGTGTGCATGCATATGTTTGTGTGGGGGGCATGCATGTCCATACATGTTTACAAGGTGATTAGGAGGGTTAGACACGAATGGATAGCAGCAGATCTAAAGTATAAAAAGACAGAACTTTTATCTTTCTCCATCCATTTCCTAGGTCAGTTCTCAGGAGGGGAAGTGGAGAGTGTATATGTGTGTATATATGTATGTGTACTGAAAAATATTAGGAAATCCTGAATTTAAAACACCCAGACTTTCTAGTGCTTCAATAAGTTTTCTTTCTATGAATTGCTGCACTGCTTGAATTATGAGCTTACATGGGATTTAGTTCAGCAGGCTCCTTGAGGAATATACTTTTGGTGTCAGGTAATAAGGATGGCCCATGCATCCACACAATATGCACTCAGCCAAATCCTCTTTGGAAAGTCAGGGTGATGGCATGCTAGGAGGGTGTTGGTGAAAATGCAACACAGCTTATGTAATTCACTGACTCCGAACAAAGTACACAGGTTGTTTACTAGGATTGTACATCTACTAAGATGCATTATCAATCCTTGATATGGCTGAAGATTGCAGCACTCATGTATCTCCAAGGTGGTGCATGGTAATGAGATATGATTTGATCAGAGGTTATAAGAACTTTTGCCTACAGATAGTTTAGTTAAATAGAGTGTACATTTAATCTTTTCTTTGTTGTGGACTGATCTAAAAATAAATGAATTTAAATAGATTCAAAGCAAAACTCTACTTAATTTGAAGAGTTAGAGAGAGGTAAAAGCATAAGCAGAATTAAATAGTACAATTTACACATGTTATATCTTCTTCCTCTCTTCAACCATCAGTCCCACCCACAAAACCTAGCCAGCAGGAAGAACTAGGAACATAATAACCCATATTTTCTATATAGCATATGCCTTTGCCATTAATCTTTGCCAGTTAATAATGGGGTTTAGTAATTTATTGTTTCTGATATTTAAATGTATCTTTCAGGGGACAAATTTCCATTCAGGATTCATGGAATAGAGAACATTTTGTTTAAGAGTAATGATCATCGATATGCTAACACTTGTTTATAACTCATGGTATTTATCAAATACAAATTAGAAAGGTCAATAATTTTTGCTAAAAATTACAGAAGCAAAGATAATCTGTTTCAAGTAAATAGGCAAACATAGTCAATCAAAGATACATGTTTGTCTAAATGAGTCTACTCTTCAAGAAGTCAAAGGATAATTAGTAGATGACCAATTATCTATTAATTAACATACTCCTTTTGTCTGCCTTTCTTCTGACTTATTTGATTCTATCCCTTGATCCCAGCCCCAATATAATCACATTCTATCTACATTTTAATCATGTTTAGCTATGATTGCATAATATCAAAAACAACTAAAGAAAATGTTAAGGGGTATGCATTACTTTTCCTATGTAACAGAACACACAGATATGTATAAATTTAAGATTGAAAGATTACTCAAATCCAAGCCAAATGTTTGTAACAATATATGTAACCATTTTAGCATTTCTTAATCACTCATTTACCTTGGACCAAGACCTTTAATAATTACCTGTAATCATTACAATAGTCCCACAAAGTGAATGCTGTTAACTACTAATTTGAAATTAGAAAATCGAGGCTAATCTGCTTGCCATGACAAAACATCTATTAGCTATCAAAACATTCAGTTTGTCGCATGTAATTAAAATTACATTTTAAACTATTTCTTATTTTTCCATTTTTAAAAATTGATGGATAAAATTGAATGTATTTATCATGTACAACATGGTGTTTCGAAGTATATATTGTGGTATGGTTAAAACTGGCTAAATAATAAATACATTACCTCACCAGTTATCATTTTTGTGCTGAGAACATATAACATCTAGTTTTCTTTTATCTATTTTGTTAGAGATTTACCCTCAACTTTTCCAGTCCACAGAAAAAGTTGTGTGTTTATAAAAATTTATTTGTTTAAAATAATTTTTTAAAGTATAACCATAGGAAAAAATGAAACTGTTGGCTAAATGAATTATCAGTGGAATCTACTTAAGAAAGTGTATTTTATCTTTTGCCTTCATTTTCTTTCACTGCCTCCACTTCACATTCCTAGATAATTTAAGGTAGATTGATAGGGAAAAATATTTGTGTATCTTAATATTGTCTTCTTCCTTCTAGTATCTTTAGTATTTCCTACTAATTTACTCTATTGAACTCTGAGTTCCTTTAAGAAAGGGATCGTGTCTAATTTATTTACATTCCCTCAACGTGTAACAACATGTCTGGCAACTAGTAGGTAATTATTAAGGGTTTTAAACTTAATTAAGATAATTAATCATTTTTAATCTTTCTTTATGTTGGAGGTAGTTTCACTGAGAGAGTTTCAATAACTAACTTCACTTTTTCCTACCTAATGTCCAAAAAATATGAAATATAATGACATTATTATTACTGATAAAGATTAAATTGGAGGAAGAGCTCCAGTGCAAGAGCACAATGGGCCTTAAAATTAAATTTCAGAATTATTAAGGCCTATGCAAGGCTGAGCCCAAGCTGACTTCATGCTTGTACCTTTTCCCTCCAGAGAATAGAGATACTAGTAGGACAGCAGATGAGAAAGAGTAGAATGATGAGGCTAAACCACACATGCCTAGTTATTATTTCCAGTATTACAAGTCAAGTAAGTCTCTTTATCTCCCCAAAGGTGAAATAAATAATGTGTAGGAGAGGGACTTCGAGTTAAACTCTTAACTCTCCCTTCACAGAATAAATAAATAAAACCAAAAAACCCATTGGGAATAAGGAAGAAGTCTTTCCAATTAATATTATATAGCTTTCATTGGCACCTCCAAATTGAGTGCTAGCTTATAAGTTAAATAAATAACTACAAGATCAGCTTTATTCACTATTGTTGATAGGTTAGCTCCTAGGAAGAGAAAGTTAAGTATAGCATAGTAGCCACAGTTGATGGCCACAGCAACTGCGACAGAGCAGGAAGGCCTTTCCTAGTTTGCATGTAAGGGCAAACACAAACCTTGGAACTGAAAATGGTTGTGTATGTGAGGTGGGGAAAAAAAGCAAAATATGATGAACTCCTTATTACTACCTCCCTTGGAATAACTGTAGAAGTTCTCTGGAGAAATTGCCAGAACAGTCAAGTGAGACTCAAGCAGTTTATGCTAGAACTAGTTTAGCAGAATGTAAAGAAGTGATCCAGGATCTTTCAGAAAAGGTCTAAAATCAGGGCATATTTTATATTCCATGTGAATATAAAAACTTGGGAGCTGATGTTACCTTTACAGTGTATCATTAGGGAAAAACACATTTTAAAGATAAAGATAGTTATTCTTGGATTTGAAATGAGTACTTCAAAACTCTGCTTTGAAATTTAGACAGGTTATTTGTTTTAATAGCTGCTTTATACCTTTAACGATTGATGGATAGTCCATCTGGAACTACTCTATGATAACAACTAGTATTTATTTGTTGTGACTGTAGGCCCAATGTTGACTCTTTAAAGTACTACTCCAAGGATCTGAATTAACTTTATTTATAAAGCAGGGGAGCCGGAAGCATGATATAAAAAGAAAGGAAAGACACTAGAACAAGTCAGAAAATCAAGTACTGTTTATCCTTTCAACCACCTTGATAACCCTGGCAGATTGCCACATTTTTTTATACCATCATAGGAATTAAAATGGAAAGAAGTCCTGGAGAGAAACGATTTCTATATTTTCATCTTACAGAAGATGTCCCTGAGACTTTAGGAGAAAGTGTTTTCCCCAAGGACTACAGCAAATAAGTGACAGAGCTAGGATTAGAATCTAGATATTCTCAATTCCAGTCTATTTTCCTCTAAATAATCTCTATGATTTATTTTAGATCTAAAATTCTGTGTTTAGAATGTTTCCCTTTTTGGTGGCTTTCATCCCTAAAATATGGTTCAAGTATATATTCCTATGCCTCCCTACCACATCATTTTGCAGATGTGGAAGCAGATGCTCAGAGTGTAGGAATCATTTACTATGGACTGGGAAGTATAGTTTGGCCATTCTGAGAACAAAGATACAGAGTCCATAACTCTCTGCTTTGCATATGCTTCCAAGAGGGAAATCATTCCTATTAGAATAATTTACAAGGAGAGCTAACCTTAAACTGAACTCCATATTCATATACCTAGACTCTTACCAATGTGTTCTTGTCACATAGACATAGACCTTCTGTGAGAGGTGAATGCATGGCTTTTTTTTAAAGAGAAAAGATGAGCCTCCAAGAAAGATTTGTATTAATATTTGAATTCCCAGTGTCTGACTTAGTGCTTGATAAATAAATATTAGTGAATCCATGGTAAAAAAAAAAAATCCTTCAGAATAGTTCTAGAGAGTCCCTTCAATCCTGTATTATTGTCTGTATTTTATAACCTTTTTTTTTAAACTTGGACTATTTCAACGTGTGTTTATCCATATTATAAAGAACTGCCAAATAGTACCACTGCATTCCTATATATAGGCATTGGAAAGTAATTAATTCTACCCCTTCACCCTCTGGAGGATTTATGACAACTGGTTATCCTCTACTCTGAAGAAGTGTAGAGTTATCCCTGAATTAAGCCTTTATGCCCTATTATTTCACTGGTTCTGATAAACATACATAAATATTTAGGAATGTCTTTTTCAGTAACAATGGCTAAGTACTAAAATGATTATTTTGACTCTTGAGTGTGCCATATCAGTTATGGGTTAGGAGTTGCCTGGACATCAATATGTGCTATTTCACATTTCCATTATCCTTCTTTTATTTTCTGATGCACAGCAAGAAGCAGTAGCTGCTAGAAATGGCCGTCTACTCCTCACCTGTGCAAGATTGACCTGCCTACTCTAATCTTAGGCACAGGCTCCAAAGTTGTCCCCTGGCATATAACTTCTTAAGACAGGAGGCTGAATTATCCAGTGTCTTCCTGCCTCCCCTGTGGGGGTCAGGGTTCCCCTTTCCCCTTTCAGTTCAGTTCTTCTTGTTATCTTTGTAACACTTAGCAAAAGATAACAGATTAAGCCAAGTGCAGAGATAATGAAATATAAATTAGTAGGTTTTCTAGCCTTTATCCACAGCCTGTCAGAGTATATTATCTGATAGATTGAGTTCAGAGCAAGTCAGTTAAATTTTCCCTTATCAGAAACTGAGTGTGAAGTGTGGTAATGTTGCTAAGTGCAGAACAAAAATCTCTCTCTTTTGCATCCCTTGACTGCTCCAGGCAACATTCTTGGAAACCTCTGACTAGGAAGGAAGAGAAGACCCTGAGATATATACAGTGTGACAAGCCAGGAGGCTATGCTTCTCTGGTAACCGTCCTATGAACGGCAGTCGCCTGTGGCTGTGACATTACCACACTTTGCTCAGCTTCAGAAAGGGAAATTTAACTGACGACCGCTATGAACTGAAGCCACAGCCTAAACCAGATAATACACCCTGACAATACTGTCAGGCAAAAAAGGCTGTGTTCCCATTGATTTCATCGCATTAGAGACATATTACCCTGAGCAGTGTGTGTTCGAGGGTATATTGTGCACACTGTGGGAATATCAAAGGGAATGCACACTGATTTAGGCAGAAGCAGGCCTCCAAGAGCAGAATCTCCGGAGTGGCCTGCCCGAAACACGCAGCATTTGGCAAACTGGAGAAGGCGATGCTATTGATGGTAATTATAACTTGGTTCTCCATCTGCATCATCTGTTACCTGCTGGGTTTATTTGAGAGGGGAAACCAAGTTCAAATGTACAAAAGAGCAACACTGAACCTCTGTTTGGCATAGAAAGGTTGCAGATGTTTGATAAAACATGTAGGAAATGGGGAATATAAAAATAAGATTCAAATCATCTCAAAGTTGACTAACTACTTCATTCAATTTGGAGATATAAAGCTCTTTAGAAGTTTATTTCTTACTACTTTAACTATCATGTATCAACTCCTTCTACAAACTAATATTGGCACACATGGACTCAAATAAGTCAACATTCTTATTTCAGCTGACTAATTTGGCAAAATACATAAATTTATAGAGCAATGCAAAGACAAAAGGAATTGGAGAGAAAAGCATTTCATAATTTATAGTTTTTAAAATGATAAAGATACCTCATATCTTTTTAAATGTTTTTAATGTTGTCTGTGTATGCTCTGTATGGCTCAGAAGAGCAAAGAAGGAAGAAATATGTAGCAAAAAAGAAATATGCCATTACTTTTTATAAAATAAAAAAAAGACTAATTCAAAAAGTTTCTGGAGACTCATGCTTAGAAAATTAAATCATTAATACTCTAATTCAGGCTTTCTAGCTATTCTTTTCTTATATTTTTTGACTTTAAAATCTTCCAAAGTACTGGTTAACCTCTCCCATTACTCAGATCATAATTTTTTCCATTTCTAAAATATTTCTTCCCCTACCTTTTTTTAAAATTACAGTCTGAATTTTGGACTTCTGTGGTTCACTTTTTTTTTTTCCTCCCAGCTATGGTCTATTGTCACATCAAAGTCTAATTATTCTTATCCTTAATTGGCTAGTACTACCCATCCTGAAGGAAGGGTCAACTTATCATGGGTGGGGGGTGATGTATTGCTCAAAATCCTCAGTTTTGATGACATCAATGTTTCTTTCAGCAATAAAAATGAGAATAATAGACTAGTCGTGTGGGGAAAGAGAGCAAATGGTGACAAAAAAGATTTAAGTATGCTAAAGGCAATTCATAACTTGTTTCCACACAGTTAAAGAATGACATCACTATGGAAGAACAAGGTAACCAACTTCCTTCATTAAAGGCCAAAATGACTCACTGGATAAAGAAAAAGATAGAGAGGGAAGTACCAGGCTCAGGTCACTTTTCTTTCCCTCAAGCCCTGTTCTGGAGCCCCCTCAGTCATATTTTTGTCCCCTATGCGGACTTTTACCCTCAGTGCCCATTTGTATGACAAAGTTTCTTTACCTTCTGATATTAAAAACTTATAAAGTAAGCAAATAAAGCATATTCCATTTATTAATATAAATATAAATTGTTGCTACTATAAAAGTTATTAAATTTAAAATTACCTTAATATATTCAATTATTAGTAGAAGAAATCAAGATTCACATCATGATAGTTATCTCATTTATGATATACCCTTCTGATAAGATTTCAGTCTTTTATATCTATGTTCAATGTTGAAAGGGCTACATTTACTTTCCTTTTTTACTATTAGCTGACACTTTCCCCTATGCTATTTATTCCTAAATCTTATTGCTCATGTGCTGTGTCTCTTGACAATATTGTATAACCGGATATTTTTTGAACACATTCAATATCTTCTTATTAAGATATTTTAATTATTGCTATATTTGAAAATATCTTGCCATCTATTTTTGATGCTTTCTTATTTATTTGCCTAGTCTTTCTCTTTATGGTCACATTAACAAATTTTTTGTAAGTGATATGGAAATTATGTTTATATACAAAATATAATGGTTATATTTAGATTTTGAGGAAACATTAAAATGTTACCAACATCTAGTTAATATATGTAACCTTCCTCTCCCTCATCCCAAGTATGTCTAAAGTTGCCATGTTTATCTTTCAGTCATCTTTTCATAAAGAGTGCAAATGACAAACTTTCTGAATTCATCTATGTCAAAAAATATATTTGTTACCCTAAAACACAATATAATTTTAGGATTCTATGTTTAAAATCTTCTTTCTGCAGAACTTTTGAGGTATTGTGCCATTTACTTCTAGTATCTAGGGTGTTCATGGATAAATCTGTTGTTAATCTCAGTCCTGATTCTTTGTAAAGTCTCTCTTGCCGCCTTTATGAC
This sequence comes from Carlito syrichta, assembly GCF_000164805.1. Lineage (NCBI taxonomy): Eukaryota > Metazoa > Chordata > Mammalia > Primates > Tarsiidae > Carlito > Carlito syrichta. The sequence goes on along the minus strand of NW_007202602.1, from coordinate 103,645 downwards.
TTTTCCCTCTAAATTTTTAGAATTAAAAATTCTAAAATAATTTAGAGGTTTTTGCTACACATTCTGGTTAAAGCAATTGGTCACATGTCGAATACATGTTTGTAAATAATTTACAGATTCACTAAGTATTTCACATATACACAGTTTGCCCAATATGTACATATTGTTTGCCACCAAAGAATATAATATTGAATAATGAGCCTTGGTTAGGCTCACAGTTTCCTGGGAATGACAGATACTTCAAACTCTTTTAGTTAGGAATATGAAAAATATGTGATAAGTCTAAAATGTTATGGGCAGAAAAGTGAGGATTGGAGGATGACTCAGAGAAGGTTTTTTCAAAGAAACAATCTGTAATGCCACAGACAAAACATGAGAAGGTAGGTAAAGGGTGGAGAAAATGAGGAAATCTTTATCCTTAGCCTTGTCTTGTAAAAGCATAAATGACAAAATTAAATAAGAAACTAGACAAAATCACAATCCTTAAGTAAGAATTACCATTGACTTAAGCTATTATTTACAATCATCTTTATATACGCTTCTACAAATGGCTTTATATTATGGTTTCATCTATAGGGTGAAATCAATAAGGTGAATGGGTGATCTGGTGTTTTCAATCAACTTAACTTGCTAAGTCATAACACAGCACACTTGTCTCAGTGGTTTTTGCTCTATAAAAAATTTCTCACACCTCAAAGGATCTTTCACTGACTGCCTTATATAAGAGCCTAGAGGACATGATAATATTAGTGTTCATCTCTTACTTGTAGACTGACAAGTTTAAAGGCTGTGACTCATTTCTCAATAGGAAAACACTTTTTACAAAAGACTAATGAAGAAAGAGCCGAGAGCAAGAATCTTAGTTACTCTTCAGTCTAAAGATATGGGGTTAGGTTATATAATTTTGTGAGAATTTCCTTGATTCTACAATTCAAACACTTGAGGCTGGGAAGCAACAGGGACACAGAAACTCATCTGATATGAAATGTACCTGTGTTCTTTTTTTCCTGAACTATGAATGCATGTTTCTAGATATATAATTGCATCATGTTAGAACAAGAACAATGGGAGGTAAAATGAGGTAACTTTGTAGGAGCACAATTCCAGAATTCCCCCAAGCATATCTGTATTCAAATCAAATCTCATAGTTTAAACATGACACAGTGGCAAAATACTATACAGTCCCAGGTCAGAGGGTCAATTATTCTTTTGCTCCATTCCCATGGCTTTCTCTGTCAAATCAGACAGGTCACAAACAGAAACATGAGTGAATTCTGCTTTCTGCTTACTCATTGAAATAACCAGAGGAGTCACAAGGAAAAATTAATGACAAAGTGATGACAAAAATGTTGTCACTGGGACAAAATTCATTTGTTGCTAATCAGCCTGTGTTAGCAATGCACAAAAAAAACTTTGTGTTTGGGTATGTCACATAATTTCTATATATTAAATAGTCATAATAACGTGTGCCCCTTGAAAAACAATTTTTCTTTCTCATTTTATTAAGGAGAAAAGTGGTAGAAGCAAACTCCTCAATTTGTTCCATCTGTTATTTTCATGTGACTGTGTTTCTTTTTTCTTTTTTCTTTTTTCCCACAGATCAACAAGATAAACCTAACTGCCTAGCTGCAAAAAAGGATGAAAGGGGCTCCACTGTGAACTGAAGTTTCAGTTGAGATGCCTTATACTGGCTGATGTTCTGAAATTAGCATGAAACAGCACCAGAGGAAACAGAGGGATTCTTCCCTGTTGTACAAAGGACCCTGTGAACTTTCCAAATGCCTGAGATCTCATTACTGACAATATTTTTTGCCCTCCAAGTTTTCGCATGGTGACCTTATGGCTCCTATTGGAGCATGGATGCAGATTTCCTCTCCAGTGAAATGGCATGAACAGAGTGAAAAACACAGTCTTTAAGAAGGCAAGCTGTGCACCACCGACATAATTAGGAAAGCTGCTTGGGAGGAGAGCGGTGGACCTCTAATGAGCTAGCAAGGATACAGCAGAAGATAAGAGCATGGTTATGTAGTTGGAAGCACTGTTTGAGTTCTCGTTTAGGTAGGCTGAAAAACAAAATATTAAGCCTGCTGAAACCCTTTCAGAGTTTGGGGATTAAAAGCTCTAAGGAAGCTTATGCCACTGTAGAAGAGAGAGAAGTATTCTGCCTTCAGTAGCTGTTTCTGATTACCACTCCTTTGACCCAAATTCACTTCGAAAAGCAGCATCAGTGTCAGCAGGAAAGAGTACCAGAAAATGTTTTTAATTGTTTCAGTATAGAACATGGGATTTCAGGCAGGCTATGAGACATACTTTCATTAAGGTTCAAAAATATTTTTAAAATAAATATCTGATTTTATAAGAGCGACCATCACAAGATCAAAGACTCTGTCATTGTGTCTTAAAGCCACCATAAGAATGCATGAACCCTGTAGTCATTGTGTGAGTTTGGACACATTGTGTGAGTTTGGACACATTGACACATTGCCAGGCTTCTCTGACTCTCCAGTTCTGCATCTATTTAAAGATGATAGTCGTAATACCTATTTCAAAGGAATTTTCTGTAAGAATTAGCTAAAATAATATATGTAAAATACTTAAAATAGTACTGTCCCATAACAAAGAATGCTAGCTATTTTTGTTTTTTATAATTAGAGATGATTAAGACCTAAATTAAGGCCAGGATAGTAGCAATAGAGGGAAACATGATAGTAAAATTAGCAAAATTTGGAAATTCATTGGATATGTGTATAAGAGGGGAGGAGGAATCAAGGATGAGTCTCAGAATTTATCATGGACAGCCAAGTAGATAGAATGTCAATAACTGAAATGGAAAGAACTAAAAAGAATGAAGGCTGAATTGGGAAGAGGTCTCCATGGTTTAATACCAGGGCAGAACAACAAAGCATCTGGTCTTAGAAGACAAAGAGCCCTGGAAAAAGGCAAAAATAAATTGGTAGCAGAAGCATGTAGAAAATCTGGTGAGTTTAGTAATATGGAGACAAAATAGTGGAGAAGTTCATAGAGAATGATTTAATGGTACCAAATACAACAAAAAAGGGAAGAAAAATATTTCAGAGAGAGGGAACAATGTGGATAGAAATCTGAAGGATAGCCGGGCTCAGTGGCTCAGCCTGTAATCCCGCACGCCTTGGGAGGTTGAGATGAGTGGATCGCCTGAGCCCGCGGGTTCGAGACCCGCCTGTGCAGCGAGACATCATCTGTACAATAAATCAAAAAATCAGCCAGGCATGGTAGCGCATGCCTGTAATTCCGGCTACTCAGAAGGCTGAGGCGGAAGGATCGCCGGAGCCCAGCAGGTCGAGGCTGCGGTGGCCGGGAGCGGCCACTGCACTCCAGTCTGGGCGACAGAATGAGACTCCAACTCAAAAAAAAAAAAAAAGAAATCTGAAGGATGGAAAGGGGTTTTGTAACTAATACTAGGGCAAGATAAAATAAATAAGGTAAAATGAGGCTAAAGATGAAAGCAGGGTCTATAATGAAGGACCTGTAATATTTTGAGTTTTGCCTGAGAACAATATAGAACCATTGAATACCTGTGGGCAGCAGTGTGACATAATCAACTTGATCATTAAGAATATCATTTTTAAAATGTGGAAAATAGATTAGAGGATAACAAGCTAAGAATCATAATGACGACTTAGGAGGCTATTTTAAAAATCCAGGGGAGAAAATGATCATAGCCAGGATAAGGTTGTGGCCCTGGGATAGTTAAGTAGAAAGATCCAAGAAATATTTTAGAAGGTTGGGGGTATAGAAGAGGTAAGGATGAAAATCTGATTTGGGACAAGGTATCTGGGCAGAGGGTAGTGAACACGAGAGGAGAAGGAGGTTTGTTGGGGAAAATGAAGAAATCCATTTTAGAGGGGATGAAATTTTTAATTCCTACTAGACAACTGATTCGAGATTTTGTTGGCAGATGTGTATACAGATGCTCTGTGAATTATGGTAGGATTAGGTCTAAATAAACTCATCATAAGCTGAAAACTTTAGACTTACAATATTTTCAGTTTATGATGGATTTATCACGATGTAGCCTCATTATATTTCAAGGAGCGCGTACTGAATGCATGTTTCTTTCATACCATACCATTGTAAAATTGAAAAGTTTTAAGTTGAATGTTGTTAATTGGAGACTGTCTACACAAATTTTGGTTTCAGGTGAGAGAACTGTATTGGAAATATATATATATATATATAGATAGATATATATATATGGAAGACATTAGCTTATGTGTTGAATTTGGAGTCATAGGAGAAGATGAGGAACTATGGAGTATGCTTAAAAAAAAGAATCTTACTATTCTGAGGTATTTTCAATCTACATTTAGATGTTTGGAGGTTTTTATCAAGAAGGGGTGCTGTATTTTATTGAGTTTTTTCTGCATCTAATGATATAATCATGTGGTTTTTGTTTTTATATCTGTTGACATATTTAATTACGTTTATGGTCTTGCAGATGTTAAATGAGCCCTGCAGCCTGGGAATGAAGACTACTTGGTCATGATGGATGAATTTTGAGATGTGTTGCTGAATCTGGGTAGCTAGAATCTTGTTGAGAATTTTAACATCTATGTTCATCAGGGATATTGGTCTGTAGTTCTCTTTCTTTGTTGGATCTTTACCAGGTTTGAGTATCAATGTGATGTTAGCTTCATAAAATGATTTAGGGAGAGTTCATCTTTCTTGATTGCCTAGAATACTAAGTTCCCATGCCATAAGAGATTGATAGACAAGCAGGACCTCAACCAACTGACAAACTTCTGCAAAACCAAAGAAACCATCAAGAGAGTGGGGAGACAGCCCACAGACTGGGAAAAAATATTTGTCACTATATATCTGACAAAGGTTTAACATCTAAGATCTATAAGGAACTCAAACATACAGAAAATTAAAATCAAAACAAAAAAACAGCCCCATTACAAAGTAGACAAAAGATGTGAATAGACACTTCTCAAAAGAAGACATACAAGCAGCCAACATATATATGAGTAAATGCTCAGTCTCATTAATCACCAAAGAAATACAAGTTAAAACCACCCCGAGATACCACCTAACTCCAGTCAGGATGGCCATCATCAATAACTCAAAAAACAACAGATGCTGGAGAGGATATGGCAAAAAAGGAACACTTCTACACTGTTGGTAGGAGTGTAAACTACTACAACCTCTGTGGAAAACAGTGTGGTGATTCCTAAAAGATCTAAGAATCCATCTTCCATATGACGAATTCCTAAAAGATCTAAGAATCCATCTTCCATATGGCCCTACAAATCCCTACTGGTAATATACCCGGAGAAACTCAAATCACTCTATGAAAAAGATACCTGCACATACATGTTTATTGCAGCGTTAGTCACAATAGCAAAAACATGGAATCAATCATGCTGTCCATAGAAAGAGGACTGGCTTTAAAAAATGGTACATATACATGATAGAATGTTACACAGCCATAACGAAGGATAAAATTATAAACTTTGCAGCAACTTGGATGAACTTAGAGTCTATAATACTGAGTGATCTATCACAGAAACAAAGAATTGAGTGCCACATGCTCTCACTCATAAGCGAAACTTGAACAATTATCACAATGCTATAAGAAAGAGATTGGCCATTGTGGGAAACTGCCAGGGAGGAGGGGGCACACCTCATCAACAAGGATACCTGCATAATTAACATTTGTGAACCTAAACCTCAACTGTACCTCACATCTTTAAAATAAAAAATTTTTTTAAAAGAGTGGCCTAGGAAGAAACCTAAGGAGCACTAATGTCAAGAGCAGAAGAGAAAGGATCTGAAAAAAAGACTGTGAAGGAATGATCATTAATGTAGAAAGAATGTTTCGATAGGTCATATTACATTGTCATTGACAAAGAAACATTTCTGAAAAAAATGACTGAATGATTAGCAGTATGAAATAATTGAAATAAATCAAGCAAACTGAACACACAAAAAAATCCATTGGTTTTAGAAACAAAGTCATCAATTACCTTGAGAAGAGAGCACTAATGAAGTGGTAGAGGGACTATTTTAGACAGTGATCTCTCTTCAATAAGACATTGATGTCTAGAAAGAAGTAAAATTTAGGCTGAATATCAAAAGATGAGGAACAAAGTAACTTAAGAAGCAGTGTGAGAAAGCCTTCTAAGTCACTTTACAAAGGTGCTGGCAGGTGAATTTTTATATTTTATATTGTCATCTCTGTGAATACTGGTTTCTTAAACATGAATACCCATTTCCTCATACTTTCAACCACCTGGCTGTTTCTACTTGGAATACATTTCTTACTTTTCTCAGGTAAGGTGAGAAAAATCTTTTTCAAGATGCAACAGATGTTCTATCAAATTCTTCCAATAACAATAGCTAACACTTGTATTTGCTTAAGATATGCCAGTATAGTTCTATGTGCTTCATATGTATTACCTTATTGTATGCTTTAAAAACATAAAGAGTAGACACTATTACTGGAATAAATGTGAAAACTAAGACATATAGAATTCAGGAGTCTGCCAAGGCTCAAGCTAGAGCCTGACTAACTCTAGCTAGATATTGTGTTCTTAACCAAAAATACTGTCTCTTTATAGAAGTCAACAAAATTATTCATCAGTTAGCAATTCTACCTGAAAGTTTTTATTAGCTATCCATAGATGTATGTACGTATTTTCTCTATTCAAATATAAGAATTTGTATTCACATATGCATTTTTGCTATTCAATTAATTTAAAACTTCTTAAAGGAAGAAAAAATCAACATTGGTTTTTTGTTTTTTTTTTTTACCATCTAGCTTTCAATAATTTTTCTTCTTATAAAAGTACTCAAAATTTTATTTAGGAAAATGCCCGATCTCCTGATTTTTATACGTTTCCACCATTGCACTAGGTGATCCAGATCATGTCAGTTATAACACCAAATCTGCTGAACAATGATTGATTTAGGAGCAGACTCCAACCAAGTTCAGTCAGAGTGAATCCTTAAAATTGTGAGACACTTCCACAGAAATACTCTTTTCTATTGGACTTAAAGCTTGAAGGATACAGGCTTGAAGTTTACGAACAAAAAAAAGAGAAGGCTAATCTGAGAGAAGCAAGAAATGGAAGGGGTGGGAGAAAGTAGGCAGGGAGGAAAAGAGATTTCCAGAAGATGGCATCGGGACAGGTTGGACTGTGAGAGTCTCCACAAAAGTGAGTGTCCCTAAAGACTCTTTGCATGAGTGGGCAGGTGCCAGTGGGTGAGTGAAAGTCCATCTGAGGGGACACTTGGATCCATGTACCTGGGGTTCTTCTCTGGCGATCACTGCAACCCCCCACCACTCTGAGATTAGAGCTAGGAGAGCACAGGATTGTCTGCTGCTCTTGGGACTCTCCTGAGAAAAGTCAGACAAATTCAGCTGATCCTCACAACTGGAGCCCGGCCCACACCATCACCTGTGACAGCAAAGTGACTGGAGCGAACAGTCTGTGGAGAGACCAGTTGGGGAGAGCTGAAGAGGAGTCCTACCACTGGTGAGGGGTGAGAAAATGCTGCTGGAGTCATTTTCTCTGTCCTGGGACCAGGCAGAGACCTGCATTGCCCCACCCAGCTCCAGCCAGCCTCCAATCTGGGACCTAGAGGTAATCTAATCAGACTCTGAGAGGCAAAAGCCCCATCCCCACACTGGATCAGACAGACACGTCAGATCTTGACAGGCAGCAAGCTGGGTGAGTCCATATCTGATCCACCCCCCTCCCACAGTAGGCCTGGGGCATCTGACCCACACTGAGAGCAACCTTATCAGCCTAGCTAAGAGAAGAGGGGAGGGCTGGAGTTCAGAGCTGAAAGGAAGTTGGACTTACAGGAACTACCTCAGAGTGAGTTTTGTTTTTTTGTTGGTCTGTTTGCTTTGCTCTTTTTTTTTTTTTTTTTTTTGCTTTTTAGTTTTTTTTTTCCTTTTTTTCTTTCTTTCTGATTTGATTATGTTTCCATACTTGCCTTGTTTCTATAAATTTTATTGCTTTTTTTAAGACTTTGTGTATGGGTATCTTTGAGGGAGAATACATAATGGGGGGGTCTCTTTCAGTTTGTGTGTTTGTATGATTGTCTATATATTTTAATTTGTTTAATCTTTTCTGTCTTTGTGTCTCTTCTCATTTGTGAGTTGGTATGCCTGTCTGTTTTCCCTCTTATTCTCTCTCTCCACCTTCCTCTTAACCCCTTCCTTACTTTTTTCATTCCTTTCCCTCTTCTTGCCTCATTTTGCTTTCATGGGGCAAGCCTATACCCCCCCTGCATGGACGATTCCAGGGGCCCATACACCTGTCTGTGGATACTGGGATCTGCAGATACTTTCTGAATCACAGCTCCCATTAATTAAATCTCAAAACTGCAAAAAGTACAGTCCTCCCACCCACAGTCCAGCTTCAGAATTGAACAAAGCCAGAGGATTCATATAAGGAAAAATAAGAGATTGAGTAAACAGAAATAAAAGCTACTACCCATCCCTGAACAACAGAATTAAAGAAGAGGTTTAAAAACAAAGGAGGGAGGAAAATCTACACAAATGAAGAAAAACAAAAAGAAGAAGAGTGTGGGTCCCACACAGATCCCTGGGAGGTCAGTCACTGAGAATACAGACTTCAGAATGCAAACAATTAAAAGCCTCCAGAAAGATTTGTCTCAAACCACAAACCCAGATATCAAGACATCAATAGAGAGAATAAATGCAATTGAGGAAAGATAAGAGGAAAGAATGAAGGAGTTGATAAATGAGAAACAGCAGTAAAGAATACAGTGAATGAAATAAATAACAAACAGATAAGCATGGAAAGCAAAATTAGCCAAGCAGAAGAAAGAATCTCATAGCTCAAGGACCAAAATATGGAACTAACTCAAAGTATCAAAAAAATAGAAAAGAAGCTTAAAAAGACAGAGAATAATCTTCAAAAGAAGAGTGATTATTTCAAGAGGCTGAACCTAAGATTAATTGGATATCCTGAGGCAGAAAGAGAGACAGGGACCACTCTGGAACAAATATTCCATGAAATTATCCAAGAAAACTTCTCTAATCTAATCAGTGACATGACCATTCAAACACAAGAGATTCAGAGAACCCCTGCAAGACAACAAAGGAGTAGACCAACTCCTAGACACATAGTAATTTGTCAACACAAAGTACGTATAAAAGAAAAAGTCCTAAAGGCAGCATGAGAAAAAGAACAGACTACATACTGGACCAATTAGAATAGCAACAGACTTTTCTACAGAAACACTTCAGGCTAAAAGAGCTTGGAGTCCAATCTTCAAAGTTCTCAAAGATAAGCAATTTCAACCAAGAATTACCTACCCAGCTAAGCTTAGCTTCATCAGTGAGGCAGAATTAGAATCTTTCCCAGACATTCAATCTCTAAGAGCTTACACTGCTTCTAGACCAACTCTATAAGAAACACTTAAGAAAGTATTAAACACAGAAGAAAGAAAAAAAAGAATGACAATGCCCTCCACAAGAATGTAGAAAAAAGATTGAAAACACATGAATCAATCCAAAAATCAAAAGAGAGACAACAAACAAATAAACAAAAAGAAAGACAACAACAATAGCACTATAAGAACCTCCTGACAGGGATAAACTCTCACATTTCAATAATCAGTCTGCATGTGAATGGACTAAATGCAACACTGAAAAGACACAGAATGGCAAAATGCATAAAATGTCATGTGGCAACAATATATTATCTCCAAGAGACTCATCTCATCAGAAAGAACACTCATAGACTCAAAGCAAAAGGATGGGAAACAAAATTTCAGGCGAATGGAACAGAAAATAAAGTAGGAGTCACAATCTTAAGATCAGACAAAATACTCTTTAAGCTATCAAAAATTTGAAAAGATACAGAAGGTCATTACATAATGATAAAAAGTTTAATCCATCAACAAGAAATATCCATCCTAAACATATATGCACCCAACATAGGAGCGCCAACGTTCATAAAGTGGCTTCTAGGTAAACTTAAAAAAGGCTATCATAGTCTTTTATGACAGTCTAACACTATCATAGCTGGGGAAAATACCCCACTCACAACCCTAGACAGATCATCAAGACAAAAAATCAACAAGGAGATGCAGAACCTCAATGTGACGCTTGACCAAATGGACTTAACTGATAACTACAAAACACTCTCCACCTAACAACCATGGTACATACATTCTACTCATCACCACATGGAATGTATTCTAAGATCAACCACATCCTCAGCCATGATTACAGGCATGAGCCACCACACCAGGCCAACATTCTCAGCCATGAATCAAGCATAAACAAATTTCACAAGATTGAAATTCTGCCATGCACCTTCTCAGACCACAGTGGAATAAAAATAAATATCAACACCAACAAAGTTCCACCAAAACTCACAAAGACATGGTCACTAAACAGCATGATGCTAAACAACCCCTGGGTCAATGTGAAAATCAAAACAGAGCTTAAAAGATACCTAGAAACAAATGAAATTGAAGAAACATCTTACCAAAACCTCCGGGATGCCATGAGAACAGTACTAAGAGAGGAATTCATTTCTCTGCGAACACACATGAATAAAATGGAAAGATCACAAGTTAACAGCCTAACAAATCACCTAATGGAACTGGAAAAACAAGACCACCAAAACTCTAACTTCAGCAGAAGAATCCAGATCACCAAAATAAATGCCCAAATTCAGGACATAGAAGACAAAAAGATAATATAAAAAATCAACAAGGCTGGGTTCAGTGGCTCAACCTGTAATCCCAACATTTTGGGAGGCCGAGGCGAGTGAATTGCCTGAGCCCATGCGTTTGAGACCCACCCGGGCAACTTGGCGAGACCTCGTCTCTACAATAAGTCAAAAAAAGTAGCCGGGCATGGTAGCACGCAGGTGTAGTTCAGCCTACTTGGAAGGCTGAGATGGAAGAATCACCAGAGGCCAGCAGGTTGAGGCTGTGGTGGCCGGGAGTGTGTCACTGCACTCTAATCTGGACAACAGAGTGAGACTCCAACTCAAAAAAAAAAAAATCAATGAAATAAAAAGCTGTTTCTTTGAAAGGATAAACAAGGTGATGGACCACTAGCTAGACTGACCAAGAAAAAGAGAAAAATCCAAAATACACACAATCAGAAATGCAAAAGATCAAATCACAATTGACCCCTAAGAAATACAAATGTTTACCAGAGACTACTATGTACACTTATTTAGAAACAAACTTGAAAACCTAATGGAAATGGAGGATTTTCTGACACCACATAACCTCCCGAAGTTGAAACAAGAAGAAATCGAGACCCTAAATAGATGAATAATAATCCAGGAATTCACCATGTCATAAGAAAACTACCTACAAAAAAAAAAAGGCCCTGGACCGGATGGCTTCGCAGCAGAATTCTACAAAACGTAAAAGGAGGAACTGATACCAATCCTATTGAAAAAATTCCAGGCAATTGAGAAAGATGGAACTCTCCCCAAATCATTTTATGAAGCTAGCATCACATTGATACCCAAACCAGGTAAAGATTCAACAAAGAAAGAGAACTACAGGCCAATATCCTTGATAAGCATAGATGCTAAAATTCTCAACAAGATCCTAGCAAATTGGATTCAGCAACACATCTCAAAAATCATCTATCATGACCAAGTAGGTTTCATCCCTAGGATGCAGGGCTGGTTCAACATTTGTAAGACTACAAACACAATTAAATACATCAATAGATGTAAAAACAAAAACCACATGATTATATCATTAGATAAGGAAAAAGCTTTTGATAAAATCCAGCATCCCTTCTTGATAAAAACCCTCAAAACTCTAGGCAAAGATGGAATGTACTTCAATGTAGTGTGAGCCATCTTTGAGAAACCCACAGCCAGCATACTGCTAAACAGACAGAAATAGCAACCATTTCCCCTGAAAACCGGAACAAGATAAGGATGCCCACTCTGATCCCTCCTTATCAACATAGTATTGGAAGACCTAGCTAGAGCAATCAGACAAGAGAGGGAGTTCAGGTGTATACAAATAGGAAAAGAGAAAATCAAGTTATCCTTCTTTGCAGACGACATGAACCTATACTTCAAAAACCCAAGGGAATCTGTCAAAAACCTCCTTGCACTGAAAAAGGACTTTGGCAAAGTTTCATGGTATAAAATCAATGTGCAAAAGACAGTTGCATTTCTATATACCAACAATAAACAAACAGAAACCCAAATAAAAAGCACAATCCCATTCACAATAGCCAGAAAAAAATCAAATCCTAACCAGAGATATGAAAGACCTTTATAAAGAAAACTACAAAACAATACTCAGAGAAATCAAAGATGACACAAAAAAATGGAAAAATGTTCCATCCTCATGGATTGAAAAAATCAACATTTTAAAGATGTTCCTCCTACCTACCCAAGGCTATCTACAGATTTAACACAATACCCATTAAATTACCAGCAGCATTCATCAGACCTGGAAATGACAATACAGGAATTCATATAGAAACATAAATGACCACGAACTGCCAAAACAATCCTCAGAAAAAAACAAAACAAAACAGGAGGTATCACAATCCTAGACTTTAAACTTTATTATAAAGCTACAATAATCAAAACAGCCTGGTATTGGTACAAGAACAGGCATATAGACCAATGAAACAGGATAGAGATTCCAGAAGCAAAACCTCAACTTCTCAACCAACTTATCTTCAACAAAGCCTCAACCATCAACCACTGGAAAGAGGAGAACCTATTCAGTAAATGGTGCTAGGAAAACTGACTGACAACATGTGGAAGATTAAAACAAGACCTCTACCTATCCCCATACAAAAAAATCAACTCTAAATGAATAAAAGACATACATGTAAAATCTCAAACTATAAGAACCTTAGACAGTGCAGGAGACACCCTTATGGAAATTGGAACTGGCAACCAATTCCTGATCAAAACCCCAAGTGCCCATACTGTAAGAGAAAAGATAGACTAGTGGGACCTCATCAAGTGACAAACTTCTGCCCAGCTAAGAAACCATCAAAAGAGCAGGGAGACAGTTCACAGACTGGGGAAAAAAATATTTGCCAACTGCACGTCTGACAAAGGCCTAACATCTAGGATCTGCAAGAAACTCAAATGTGCTGAAAAGAAAAAAACAAACAGCCCCATAACAAAGTGGGCAAAAGGTATGAATAGACACTTCTCAAAAGAAGACATTCGAGCAGCCAACAGACACATGAAAAAATACTCAGCCTCACTAGTCATCAAAGAAATGCAAATTAAAACTACACTGAGAAACTACCTAACTCCAGTCAGGATGGCCATCATCAATAACTCAAAAGATAACAGATGCTGGAGAGGATGTGGCAAAAAGGGAACACTTCTACACTGTTGGTGGGAGTGTAAACTAGTACAGTTTCTGTGGAAAACAGTGTGGCAATTCCTAAAAGATCTAAAAATTGTCCTTCCATATGACCCCACAATCCCCCTACTAAGTATATACCTAGAAGAATTCAAATCACTCTATAAAAAAGATACCTGCATTCATATGTTTATTGCAGCATTATTCACAATAGCAAGAACATGAATCCAACTATGCTGCCCATCAAAAGAGGACTGGATTTTAAAAATGTAGTACATATACAAGAAGGAATATTATGCAGCCATAAAGAAGAACAAAATCATGAACTTCATAGCAATCTGGATGGACTTAAATCTATAGTACTGAGTGATCTTTCACAGAAACAAAGAATTGAGTATCACATGTTCTCATTCACAAGTGGACCTTGAACAACTATCATAATATTATAAGAAAATGGTTAGCAGTAGCAGGAAACTGTGGGAGTGTGGAAGGGTGGGGAGGTGGAATTGGCAGTAGTGAGAATCTGCTTGGGGAAAGGGGGGCACACCTCATCAACAAGCGTACCTGCATAATGAACATTTGTATACCTAACCCTGAATTGTACCCCATATCTTTAAAATAAAAAAATTAAACATTAAAAGAAAGATAAAAGAGAAAGTAATATAGGAATTAAAAAAGAAAATTATTTTGAAAAAAAATTCTGTCACTATAGTAGCTTTCAGATATCCTTGTGAGGCAGCAAATAAAAAGAAGTCTCAGTTATAACTCCAAATGTTTTCTTTATTCACAACTTCATGCCGTTTCTCATAAGGAATGAAAACCAGAATATAGCTTAAGCTTTAAAAAAAAAATTCAGTGTGCCAGATGAATTTGGCTGACACTGATGATAATGATAATGCTGTACTGATACAAGGCACATTGTAAGCATAATGTTGTTGTGAAATTTTATTCTGAAAATAAAGTATCCAGTTTTATAGACTAAAAACACAATGATTAAAATTTAAATCTCTGAGAAATGACTAGATTTTTATAGTAGTATCTTATATTTTAATGATTGTCATCATATTCCATTGTCAATTAGATTACCCTCAAAACCTAGGAAATAGATATTTTTATAACCCGTAGTCATAAATACTGATTTTATTTATTTCACCTGTTATTTCACTTCAGAGAAGTAAAAGTAGGGAGACTATGAACAATGTAATTTAGGAGGAGTGACAGCATCAAGAGAAAACAGATAATTTTTAAATTATATCACTGTAGGTTGATATAATATTTATTTTATAGGCCTCAATTCCAAGAAATTCATGCTCCCATTATTATCCCAATATATTGCCAGGGTGGTCAGAGTGTACATTATACTTTCCCATTATTATCCCAGTATATTACCAGATGCTGGTCAGGGCATACATTATACTTTCTATTATAATAGCATTTACAGAAAATATGCATGTTTGCGGGGTTTTTTCCTATCAATCAGAAAATGACCCATCAAAAAATAATTTATTCACTTTCTCAGAACACTGTACTTTAAAAGTTGGTTTAATGAAGATTCTCTGGAAATATTTGTGTCAGGTCTTGGAGCTTTTCTAGACAAGCAAATATAAGAGCAAATATAGGAGCAAATCTAAGAGTTTAGGCTTATTTTCCCATACTCTGCATTCCTGGGGACTGAAAGGTGAAGTCAAATAGTTAGATGTTAGTGTAATGGTATGAATTTCCAATATTTCACTTACCAGAAAAATGGTAATTTGTTTTATACTTCAATTTTCTAAGGTGGCAGGAAAAGCTGCAGTTGGCATCTGTTGATTTTCTCTCTCCAGAACCTCTCAT
Organism: Carlito syrichta; assembly: GCF_000164805.1. Classification (NCBI taxonomy): domain Eukaryota; kingdom Metazoa; phylum Chordata; class Mammalia; order Primates; family Tarsiidae; genus Carlito; species Carlito syrichta. The sequence goes on along the minus strand of NW_007202602.1, from coordinate 88,459 downwards.
CTACCTTGTCTGACAGTAGAGAGGTTAATTCCTGTAGAAAGCCCCCACTCCATGTGGTTAGAGCAGGCCTGATCTTTCTTCCACTCTGGGGATGACTCAGTTCTGACCATTCACAGTAACCCAGTTGCCCAAACACAGTGGGCCAAGCAAGATCTTTACATTTTTGCCAAAGAGTAGTCATTTGCTTTACTTGTGAAAAGAACATATAGTAGAGAAAGACACAGGTTGTAAACTTGAAGGCAGTCTCTGAATAGCTTGATCCAGACCAAGCTAATTCCAGCTGTACTTCTAAATTTTTCAGTCATGTGAGCCAGAAATTTACAATTTTAGGCTAGAAAAATGTTGTATTTGATTGTAACTCACAATCAAAAGGTATCCTGACTAAAACATATAGAACTAGATGAATTAAAGTTAAAATTATTTTCAAAGAACTTTTCTAAAGACTGAAGAACATTGCAAATCAAAACTGTAAGATACAGGTTGAGCATCTCTAACTAAAAACTTGAAATCGAAAACGCTTCAAAATCTGAAATAATTTGATTGCTGACTTGCTGCTCAAAGAAAATGCTCACTGGAGTATTTTAGATGTTGAGTATTTGCATTTGGGATGTTTATCAAAAAATATTCCAAAATTTGAAAAATGATCCAAAACACATCTGGTCCTGAACATTTCAGATAAAAGATATTCAACCTATAGTATTTCAAGGACTCACACTTCATAAATAGAAGTTGTGCAGTAAAAATATTACTAGTGATCTACAAAGCCATTGTAAAAGGCACAGGTCATGACACTAGTTTAAAAGACATTTTTACTTATATCGAAATTCCTGTATTAGAAATTGTTATAGAAAATTCATATTTTACGAAGAAACTAATGACTAGAAATGGTGGCACATACGTGTAATCCCAGCACTCTGGGAGGCCAAGGCAGGAGAATTGCTTGAGCCTAGGAGTTCAAGATCAGCCTGGGCAACATAGCGAGTTCTCCTCTCTACAAAAAAAAAAAGAAAAAAAATTTAACTGAGTGTGGAGGCATGCTTGCAGTCCCAGATGCTCAGGAAGCTGAGGTAGAAGAATCATCTAAGCCCAGTTAGTTGAGACTGCAGGGAGCTGTGATCATGTCATTGTACTCCAGTCTAGGTGACAGAGTGAGACACTGATTCAAAAAAAAATAAAGAAAAGAAAAGAAAAAAGAAAGGAAACTAAAGCCTCAATTCATTTCACTTTAGAATTTGTGTTTTCATCTGTGATCATTACAATATATCTATATAATGACAAAATGTTGAAAATGCAACCTAAATTGTGGATGCAAACAATGTTGGTGTTCAATTATCTGTATCACTAAACCCTGCCTCTCTTCAACCCTACTTCACTGACAAAATGAAGTGACTGTCTTTTGCTTGCTCCTTACTAAGATAAAAAACAGAAGAACGACCAAGTTATTTATTCCCTTCCTAAAAATAGGAAGCATCAGGAGACTTTTAAAACCCCTCTTAGTTACGCCTCATCTTAGTTTAGATTAGAATAAAATCTATAGAATTTAAACTATATTCCATCTCAAAAAAACTAGTCAAACAATGTGAAAGAGAATAAGGTTTCTGCAGAAGCAGGTAATTCTACTGGTTTTAGGAGAATGTCTAAATCTTCACTGTAAGATAGGTTTGGCCTTCTATGTTATTAGACCGTTAGAACATATCTCAATGCCAGTTGGAGGAAATCATTATACATTGAGTCTTAATTATGTGCCAAGAAGAATGCTAAAACCTAGAACTGAGAAACTAGTTAAAACAGGGTCCCTAAATGCAAAAAACTTATATTCTAGTATAGAACACAGACATGCAAGTCAAAATTTACAATATAGCATAATAGAAACTGTAACAGGAAGATACACAGCAGAAACCCGGGGATGGTCAACTTCTTTAGGAGAAATAGGAAAGGATAACCTTGAGCTGATCTTCAGACTGAGAAGTTCACTAGAGTGAGGATTTTCCTTACAGTGGAATGAATATGCCTTAAGTCATGAAATGACGTGGTATATTTTGAGTTACAAACAGATTGATAGCGCCACAATGTGATGCACATTGAAAACTAGCTGAGAATAAGCCTGGAGAGGAAGTTAGGATCCTCACCAAGAAGAATTCTTATGTAGTTATTTAGAAACTTTATTCTTAGGTAATGAGGAAATTGGGCTGTCAATTAATTCTAAAGATATACACATATATGATTATCCATTTGAGTATTTTATTGAAAATTGGAAACATCTAACCTATTTATCAAGATGACTTTAGTTAAAGTTTACAGTTCATTTGTGCAATGATATGCTACAGGCAATAATAACTAATCGTTTTTCTAAATCAAGCATAGAAAGGTGTACATGATGATAAGATGGTCATAAAATAAAGGGAGAGAATTTTTAACATTGAATGTATTGAATCTCGGTTCTATTCCCAGTGTTGATTTAGTTGGTAATATTTTTGAAGTGATATTGAGATAACTTTTTTTATTCTTTCGTGCAATTTCTTAACTTTTTAAAACATGAGAATTTATAGTTTTTATTTAAAAGGTCAAAATAATAAAATCATTGCCATTTTCAGTTTTGCAAAACATTCAAAACTGGATTCTGCTCTCAAGTGCTTTGACCTGGTGGTGTATAAAAACAAATAATGTGTTCGTGAAAAGGAGACACAACAAAATACAAAGTGATACATGAGTGGCATCCAACATGTACTCATTTGATATCATCACTAGTATTTCTAGTCATCAAAGCCAGAAATATCTGGGAGTTATTCTTGACTTTTTTCTGAGTCACTCTTCTTTCCACATTCAACCACTTATTAAGTCCTACCAATTATATTTTAAAAATATCTATCATAGTCCTCTCTCTTTCTCACCATCACCACTGTTTTAGCTTAAGCATTTGCTATCTCATTACAGAAATACTTTCTAACTAGTCTCCTTTTCTATTTCTTCTAAAGAAAGTTGACCATACCCTGGTTTCTGTTTTACATCTTCCTGTTATAGCTTCTATTGCCCTATATTGTAAATTTTGATTTGTTTGTCTGTGTTCTACACTAGAATATACGCTTTTTACATTTAAGGACCCTGTTTTAACTAGTTTCTTAGTCCTAGGTTTTAGCATTCTTCTTGGCACATTAGTAAAGCTCAACATATGACAATCTCTTCATGTCATAGAGACTGGGTTGCCAGTATGAGATACAGGCCCTTCGTGCCTTGGTCTCTGAATTTTTCCCTAGCTTCACATTCACCAATCTCTGTCTGATACTTTATGTATCAAGACCCTTTCTCCTGTAAATTCCAAACACATCAGATTGTTTCTTATAACCACTCTTTTGTTTATGCACTTGACCCCCATTTCTACAATTTTCTGCCCTCATTCCCATCTAGCTATCATTCAAGACTCAGTTCAATTATCACCTCTTACTAATCCTAAACCTGCATTCAGACCAGTTTAAGCTGGCCTTAATACCTCTGTTTGTTGCTTTAAAATATCCTGTTCACAGTTCTACCACTACAGGAATATATTATGTATAATTACCTATTTACATATCTGCCTCATCTCACTATATTAATCTTTTGAGGAGATGTACTGTGTTAATTCACTTGTATTTGAGCACCAAGCAAAGAGTCTATTTCATAGTAAGTACTCCAATAAGTAAGTAAGTGGAAGAACAGATTGGAAGAACTCAATGTGCTTGGGAAGTTGGCAAACTGTTCACTCAAAAAGTGAGACTTCAGTTGTTCTTATTGGAAAAAGGCAGACAAGCAAAAGAAGGTAATTCCCAAAAAATGGATGGATTTACGTTTTTATGAAAGCCTCTAGGCTGACATGTTCAGTCTCAGTGTAACTAAAGTTGAAGTTTCTGCAGATGAAACAGATGGTTTGGAGTCCACTAGCATTTATTCTAAGAAGCAACATTCTGCTGAAGAAAGTAAGGGGACATTAAATAATTTTGAGTCTCTAATGGCTATGACAAAAAACATGTAAAAACTATCATATCTTGATAGTACTAATATAGAGAACAGTGGAAATAAAATGATATGAGTGGAAGGTTTTTGAAATAGTTTACCACTGATTATGGTAATAAGAATAGAAAGAAAATGTATATGATATTAAAAATAATTTTCTCTGGATGATCTGAGGAAAGATAGCATATAGGATAATTTGAAATTGTTCAAAACTGAAAGTGAAAATGATGCTACTATTTAAGTAATATGGGCTTCTAAAAGTAAACCAATATTAGGAAGTTACTAGAGAAGCCTGATTTCTCCTATGTTGAGAGTAATATGAATGAGATATCCAAGTGGAAATATGGAGCACGGTGCTAAAAATGTACAACTAAATCTACAAAAGCATGCTAAGACGAATGCTACTAAGCTAAAAAACTTATATCTATAAAAGCAAAGTAAGATACAACTCACACTCACTACGGTGACTGCAAACAAAAATACAGAGAAAGTCAAGTCTCGGCACAGATGTGGAAAAACTGAATCTTTCCACCGTTGCTAGTGGGAATGTAAAATGGCACAGCCACTCTGGAAAACAGTCTGGGAGTTCCTTCAGAAGTTAAACAAGAACTTATCATGCGATCAGGCAATTCTATGCTTAAAAAGCTATCCAAGGGGTTCGGTGGCTCAGCCTGTAATCCCGTGCTTTGGAAGGCCAAGGTGAGTGAATTGCCTGAGCCCGTGGGTTCGAGACCCACCTGGGCAACTTGGCGAGACCTCATCTCTACAGTAAATCAAAAAAATTAGCCAGGTGTGGTAGTGCACGCCTGTATTTCCAGCTACTTGGAAGACTGAACGGAAGGATCACCGGAGCCCAGCAGGTTGAGGCTGTGGTGACCGGGAGTGTGCCACTGCACTCCAGTCTGGGCGACAGAGTGAGACGCCAAAGCGGAAAAAAAAAAAAAAAAAGCTACCCAAGAAATATGAAAATATATGCCTACAAAAAGACTTGAATGTTCATAGCACCAGGATCTACAATAAGCAAAATTAGAAAACTCAAGATGTTCATTAACTGATTAATTGATAAATCAAATATAGTATAACTATATAATAAAGTTGTAGTCAATAAGAAAAAGGAACAAAGTATTTATACATGGATAAACTTCAAAAACATTATGCTAAGTAAATGAAGACCCTAATTCCATTTACATGATATATTCAAAAAGGCAAATTTATGAAGCAGATAGGGCTTTTTTTTTTTTTTTTTTTTTTTTGAGTGGGAGCAGGAATTAACTGCCAATAGGCAAGAGATAATTTTGGGGAGTGATGAAAATGTTCTAAAACTGGACAGCAGTAATAGTTGCACAATCTTGTAAATTTAGCAAAAATAACTAAATAGCACACTTACAATGAATGAATACTATGATGTGTAAGTTATATTTCAATAAAGTTGTTAAAAATGAAGTTCCTGAAAATGACTGTTGAAGTTTGGAAGTTGCTGTAAACTCAAGGAAAAGAAGAGACAAGAATTGAGAGGTGAGAACTAAATTTAAAGAAGATGAACTATTGATGAAAGAAAAGTGTAGACTGAGGAGTAAGGAAAAAAATAAGAACTATGAAGTAAAAAATATATGGTAGAAACGATTCTAAAAGTAATGTCCCATCCAACAGCACTAAATACTATAGAGAAATCAAATAGCATAGAGACTTAGGAAAACACATTGGCTTTGGTAGTTAGAATCTAAATAGTGAATTTCAACTCAAAAAGTTAGAAAAATAAAGATAAAGCTAAAAAAAATTAGACTAAAAAATGTAGTGTGATAAATTCAGGAACTAGTTCTTAGAAAACACCAACATAGTATTTTTTTAAGCAAAAGAATACAATTCATAACCAAAGTAATAAATAAAAAGAATATAACCACAGGTCCAGAAAAATGATAAATTTCATAATTATTCTAATAAAATATAAAATTACTATGCTAAAAAATGTAAAATCTTAAGACAGTTAATTTTCCAGAAAAATAAATTTTCAAAGTTGATTTTCGATGTAATATAAATGTCAAGAATAGACTATTGCCATGTAAAATGGAAAAGCTCTTTTTATTTTTTATTTTTTTAAGTCAGGGTCTCACTCGTCACCCAGGTTGGAATGCAGTGGCATGATCATGGCTCACCATAGCCTTGACTCTTTAGGCTCAGGTGATCCTTCCTCTTTCACCCTCCTGAGTAGCAGGGACTATAGGCATGTACCACCTCACTCAGTAATTTATTTTTTGTAGAGATGAGGTCTCACTAGGATGGTCTTGAACTCTTGAACTCAAGTGATCCTCTGAACTCAACTTCCAAAGTGCTGGGATTACAGGCATGAGCCACCATGGCTGGCCAGAATTACCCATAAAAATTAAAAAAAAAAAAAAAAAAAAAAAAAACTCTAAAAACATTATGGGCCAAAGATATTCTTCCAGAATATTTTACCAACTTCCTTCTAGGGCACTATGAGATCTTGAGTCACTTACTTAAATTTTTCAAGTCTCAATTTACTCATTTCTAAAATGAAGATAATTAATTTACAGGCTAGGTGGTATGACTGGTAGATCAACAAATATAAAATTGCTTTTTGAACTGAGAAAAACTTTACATGTGAAAGCTTCATAAGCTTCCTATATTGTGATATCTCAATTGTAGAAGGTTGCATTTTGGTAGAGATTTTAATCTCTATTAAAAGAATATTTAAAATTTGAAAATTAACACCAAGGCCTGTCATATTCATAACAATGAACAAAAAGAAATCGCCATAATTTCTATTATAATTTCTATACTTATTAGTGTATAGAGTGGTGATCAGGTCACATGACTTCAAAATATACTACAAAACTGTAATTTCCACGATAACATGATACTGGCACACAAACTGACATATAGACCAATGAACAAGAATAGAGAGCCTAGAAATAAATCCACACATTTACAGCAAGCTTATTTTTGACAAAGTTGCCAAGAACACACAATGGGGAAAGGACAATCTCTTTAATAAATGGTGCTGGGAAAACTAGATATCCACATGGATAGAAGAATGAAACTAGACTCTTATTTCTCACCATATACAAAAATCATTACAAAATGAATTAAAGACTTAAACATAAGACCTGAAACTATGAAACTCCTAGAAGAAAATATCGAGGAAAAGATTCAGGATATTGGTCTGGGCAAGGTTTTTTTTTTTTAATCAATATTTTTTTATTATGATATTGTGGGGTACAGTTAAGGGTTAGATATACAAATATGCTTCGTTCAGGCACCCTTGTTGATAAGAGGTGTCTCCCCATCCCTAGACAGATATTTACTACTATTAATCCCATCTCCCTTCCCCTCCCCCCCCCATAGTTTCCCATCACTATCAATCATTTTCTTACAGTATTACATTGGATGTTCAAGATCCACTATATGAGTGAAAACATGTGATATTCAGATCTTTGTTTCTGTGAGAGGTCACTCAGTATTATAGACTCTAGTTCCATCTAGCTTGCTGTGAAATTCATGATTGTGTTCTTTTTTATGGCTGCGTAGTATTCCATCATGCATATGTACCACATTTTTTAATCCAGTCCTCTTTTGATGGACTGTATGGTTGCTTCCAGGTTATTGCTATTGTGAACAATGCTGCGATAAACATCGTGTGCAGGAATCTTATTTATAGAGCGATTTGAATTCTTCAGGGTATATTCCCAGTAGGGGGATTGCGGGGTCATATGGGAGGTCAATATTTAGAGCTTTTAGGAATCGCCATACTGTTTTCCACAGAGATTGTACTAGTTTGCACTCCCACCAACAGTGTAGAAGTGTTCCCTTTTCGTCACACCCCCTCCAGCAACTGTTATATTTTGAGTTATTGATAATGGCCATTCTGACTGGAGTTAGGTGGTATCTCAGCGTGGTTTTGATTTGCATCTCCCTGATGATTAGTGAGGTTGAACATTTTTTCATGTGTCTGTTGGCTGCTCAGATGACTTCCTTTGAGAAGTGTCTGTTCATATCTTTTGCCCATTTTATAATGTGTGGGTTGTTTGTTTGTTTGTTTTTTCCAGCACGTTTGAGTTCCTTGTAGACCCAAGATGTTAAGCTTTTGTCAGAACTGGAGTTGGCAAATACTTTTTCCCAGTCTGTAGCCTGTCTTCCTGCTCTCTTGATGGTTTATTTGGCTTTGCTAGGTTTTTTGAGTAAAACCTCAAAAGCAGAGGCAACAAAAGTAAAAATAGATAACAGGATTACATCAAGCTAAAATGTTTCTTCACAGCAAATAAATAAATAAATAAATAAATAAATAAACAAAGTGAAGAAACAGCTTACACAATGGGAGAAAATACTTGCACACTATCCATTCAATAGGAAATTAACAACTGCAATATATAAGAAATTCAACTCAATAACAACTAAAAAAATAATCTAATTAAAATGTGGGCAAATAATTTGGATAGACATTTTTCAAATAAAGACATACAAATTGACAACAGGTATATGAAAAAATTCTCAATATCACTAATCATCAGAGAAATACAAATTAACACAACAATGAGATATTATCTAACCCCATTTAAAGTGATTGCTATCCAAAAGACAAAAAATAGCAAACACTGGCAAGAATGCAAAGAAAGGAGAATGTTCATACACTGTTGGTGGAAATGTAAATTAGCACAGTCACTGTAGAAAACAGTGTGGAGATTTTTCATAAAATTAAAAATAGAGCTATCATGATCCAGCAATCCCACTTTGCAGTATTAATTCAAAAGAAAGGAAATCAGTACATTGAAAAGATATTTGCACTCCTGTTTATTTCAGCACTATTAACAATAGCTGATATATAGAATCAACCTAAGTACCCATCAATGGATGAACTAATAAAGAAAATGTGGAATATCTGTACAATGGAATACTACTCAACCATCAAAAATAATAAAATCCTCCTATTAGCAGCAACATGGATAGAACTGGAGGTATTATATTAAGCGAAATAAGCCGGGCACACAAGAAACAAATATTTCATGTTGTCACTTAAATATGGGAGTTAAAAATTTGATTTCATGGAGGTAGAAAGTAGAATGGTGCTTACAAGCAACTGGAAAGAGTAGAGAAGAAGAGGTATAAAGGGAGGCTAGTAAGTAGGTACAAAAATACATTTTGATGGAAAAAGCAAGTTCCGGTGTTCTGTAGCACAGTGGGGTGACTATAATAAACAATGATTTATCATGTATATCAAAATCGCTAGAAGAAAATTTGGAATGTTTCAACACAAAGAAGTGATAAAAGTTGGAGGTGATAGATATCCCAATTACTCTAACTTGATCACTACACATTGTATGCATGTATCAAAATATCAGATTTACCCCCAGAAATATGTACAATTATTATGTATCAATTAAATAATACCAATAAAAGTAACAAAAAAGAAATGTAATTCGATTAAATCATGTTTTGCACATTCTAAATTTCTCCAGATAACCACTATGCAGACTTTGGTATTTTTATTTATTAGAATAAAACAAACATATTAAGTACACTTGGACTTTACAATAAAATGTTTCTGAAAGTTTTTGTAAACCAAAAAGTGACTGAGACAGATCTCTATCAATTTAGAGGTTTATTTTGCCAACTTGAATACATGTCTGGGAAAAAGAAACACAAATCACAGCACTTTCTGTGATCAGAGTCTTTTTCTGAAATGGGTTTGAGGACTTCAGTGTTTAAAAGAGAAACAGTGGGCAGGAGAGATGGCAGGATTAAAAAGGGGGAAAAAGGGGTGAGGGACAGGCAATGATGTAACGGTTACATCTTTGTGAAGGCTTTGATTAGCACTCAGTGAATTTACACTTTAAATATAAAAAAAGGAAGTTGAGAAACAGTTCATTTTGTGTTCATCTCACCCTCAATAAATCTACATTTCACGTTAAGAGAATGTAAATGTGTGAACAGAGAGAGGAAGAAGTCAATTATGCGTTTGTCTCTGGATGGGCAAAGGGATAATGTCTAGTCTTGCCCTTGTCCAATACCTGTGAAGCTAAACTGTTAATTTACATTGTCAAGGTGAGATCCAAAGCACTCTGCTCTAGGGCTAGTCTACCGGAGGGATAGGTATTCTATTCTGAAAGATTTTGTGGCCAAATTTCCTTGTGAGCAACATGTGAGGGAGGCCATCTGGGGAAATAGGTGGTCTTCTATTGTTGCAGCTATCTGAGAACAAAAAGCAGAATGTTTTATGAATGACTCATTTCCTAAGCTTAACTTTCCCTTTGGCATAATGAGTTTGGGGTCTCAAGATTCAGTTTTCTTCTCATTTTCTTATAAAATAAGTATTTACAGACTTTATAGCTCAATCTCTCATGCACATACAAGAATCTTACTGATTAAATCTAAACACAAGTTATACCTTCATGGGCGAAGGGACATCAGGTCTGCAAATTACTTAAATATTCAGAAAAAAGTATGTGCGTGTATGTAGATAAGAAAATGGAAATGATAAAAACAAACATGATAAAATGTTTACAGCAGGGAATCTTGATAAAGCATATATAGAAATTATTTGCAAATTTTCTACAGGTTAAAAAATATCTTGCCGGGCTCAGTGGCTCAACCTGTAATCCCAGCACTTTGGGAGGCTGAGGTGAGTGGATTGCCTGAGCCCGCTGGTTCGAGACCCAGCTGGGCAACTTGGTGAGACCTCATCTCTACAATAAATAAAAAAAAAAAGAAAAGAAAACTAGCTGGACATGGTAGCGCACGCCTGTAGTTTCGGCCACCTGGAAGGCTGAGGTGGAAGGATCACGGAACCCCAGCAGGTCAAGGCTGCAGTGGCCGGAGCATGCCACTGCACTCAGTCTAGGTGACAGAGTGAGACTCCAAATCAAAAAAAAAATCTTAAATTAGCCCCATGTGCCTATTACATAAAACTAGATTTCTTGTATATTGACTTTCCTTAAAGAATATGTGGTACATGACTTGTAAGTATCAAAACAGGCATAGAAATATTTTTAATTTAGAATACAACTCAGCATTGGCTAAACTGTTGGGTTTTTATTGTCAGAGACCTGAAATTCCAGAAAAATTATCCTTCCACGCCCATATATGTAAGTCCTAGAAATCAATGGTCCTGTGAGTCAAATATTCTCTGGGTCTAGCTCCCTATGATAGAACAGAGGTTTCAGATAATGCGACAAAGGAAGTCTAATTTATGTGTCTCTGTATACCCTAAATGTCCACAGCATATTTGTTCCAAAGGATAGTAGGAGATTAAGTTTGACAAGAAGGCCACTATGTCGATGTTTTTTCTTTTCTTGCCACTTATCTCCTGCTTTCTTAGCTTATTTAAGGGCAGTCTAAATCCCACTATTTCATTGTGTTACCATTTGTACCACTTTCAGTTTTTAGTGCACCAATTCATTTCCTTTCCTCTTTCCTCAAAATCAAACTAGTTTAAAAATCAAAACAGAATCCATAAAGATAAGGAGATGCCAATGCTACCAAATACAGAAGGAAAGAGAGGGAAAGTAGATAAAATTTGATAATATTTATAAATAGGAAGGAGTGGGAAAACAGCAGAGAAAAGAGAAAGATAAATTATATCTGTCTCATCATATCCATTCCTCTTCCATATGTTGTATTTCACCTCTAGCAATTTACTCCAGCTCCAAGACAGTGGAAAGCAAAGGATTTCCTTAGAGACCACAGTTCTGCACTGGTTCTCACCTCTCCTTCACAAACTCACATTTAGAAAAACACAAACACCCAACAGCAACCAGAAGTTCACATTGGACTGTTTGTTCCTCCTCCAGGCCTCATTTCTAGGCAGACTTTTTCTTTTTTTGTTTTTTGTTTTTTTAGCCTATGGAAGTGTTTTAACATTAATTTGATCATGGTTTCTTTCACACTCCCCTACTAAGGTACTAAAAAAGAGAATTCACAGAAATACATGGGGTGTCATCAGCGACATTTGCACAAGTGTTAAAAGAAATGAATATGATAATGGATTTCAGACTAAGTTTCTCCAACTTATATAGTTTATTGGGTGTTACAGATTAGTCATAGTCCATGTGTATCTAATGAAAAAGTTCCAATTCTTAACATGTAGGTCCCAAACTTAAACCATTACATTGACACTGTATCCATCAACTCCCCTATTTTTTTCATGTGCAACTCTATTCTCAACCCCTAGCCCCCAATACCTATTTAACTGTGGCTGCTTTATATATTTATGTGTTCCATTTCATGTCTTACATTGTAATTTGTATTAATTATAAAGAGCATAAAGGTGCTGACTAGGGCATATTGAATCCTGCACATTTAAATTAAGTTGTTTGGTCTGCCATTTGTCCTTCTAAAAATGTATGTTCTTATTTCCCAGAGTAAGTCTGAAAGCAAGCTTGCCATATAATTAGTGATCACTTGTAGTTTTCTGCAGGGCTCAAAGGACATTATAAGCCAAAAATAACTGAGAAAATATTACAAACAAAATGTTTTAAATGGAATCAGGACTTTAAAAAAAGTCAAGATCAAGAAATCCTACTCAGGCTGGATAAGTTTATTATTCAACTTTCATTGCCATAACAAATTGCTGTAAACTGGGTGGCTTAAACAACACAAATTTATTTTCTCATAGCTCTGGAGCCTGTAAGTCCAAAATCAAGGATCTAGTATGGTTTGTTTCTGGTCAGGGCAGGACATTCTACCTAACCTATATAGGGCAGCCTTCTCCCTCTGTCTGTGTCTTTCTTGGGGGCGGGAGGAGCAGGAGGGAAAGAAAGAGAGAGAGAGAGAGAGAGATCTGTTATCGCTTCTTATAAGGGCCCTAATTCACTAATTCCATCAAAAGGATCCATTCTCATGACTTCATTTAAACTAATCTGTCTCCCAAATGTTTCTTCTCCTAATGCCATCAAATTAGGGCTTAGAACGTTAACATATGAATCTGTGGGGGAAACAATTCAAACCATATCGATGTTAGAATTAACCATGTTTGGCAGCCACCTTACACTGCCAAATTATTTTGAACTCAGCGGAACCTAAAGCAGTTTTGGGCAGTCAGTTTCAAGTTATGAAAGAAGCAACTGGTGAAGGCATTTCTGAATAAGGGTTACAGGTACTCAGGGAGGTAGAGTGTGAATGGGGCACAAAGCATAAACAAACTAAAGAACATATAGGGAGAAACAGGAGGAAGATTCAGAAAAGAATCAGTGAAAGACAATGTTGGTTCAGTTACAATTCAGGAGGCATCAGGGGCTGAGTGGTAAGTAATAAAGACAAAGGGCACAGATTAAATTGGGTAAAGAAAGAGTTTGTTAAGAGAAAAACAAACATGTGGCAAAATAATTTTGTAATCATTCCATATAACAAATATAAAATGCATATTACAGTTTGGTTAACTGTGTCAAATACTGTCTGATGAGGTTATTATGCTTAGCAAATTTAAAACTATAGGATGATAAGATGGAATTGGAAAAGATAAAAAGAACATCCCCTGTGTCGTTAATTTCGATCTTCTCTTGCCCTACAGGATTGTTTGATGCAATTAAAGCCATAGCTTGACCACTTGCCCTTTGTTTCAACTATAGCATTTTCATTCTTTCGCCTCTTTTTAAACTTTTGTTTTCTATTAAGATTTTGTGAGAAAAACTAATTCTGTAAATGTTTGTAAACTATTGATTCATATTTTTAAAACTAATGATTACATTTCTTTAAAAGTAATTCCACAAGGAAAAAATGTAGGATTTTAAAATTTAAAAGTAAAATAATTATGCTCAAATCACATATTCTATATAGAAAAAATATAATTCCAAGTGGACAGATATTTTATCTATGGTTCATTAAATGTGACCATTGTGAAAAATGGTAGAATTTACTCATTACATAACACATTGTTGAAGATTTGTCCATATGTGAGGCAATAACTTTTCTTAGAGTTAACCCAGAAACAATATTCTCCCACCTGCTGGGTTTAATCTGCCATTTAAATTTCTAATAAAAAGGCAATTTCTCAAGAAATTTTTGGAATGCTTACAGTTTTTTCTGTTTATTTCTAGCTCCTTTTCTCTGTCAGTCAATGGTTTAGTTTCACTTTATGCTGTTTCTCTTCTGCATTACTTTAGATCACATCAATACTCTCTTGGCTCCTTTCATTTCTTCAAAGTATGCTAAACACCAGAAAGTATATCTGCAGGCCTATTTTTACTACAGGTTTTTGGTAATAAAGGGTGATAAATTGCACTACATAATACAACAAAACTTTTAAATTGGTTATAAGACACCATTCTCTTACATTCTACTGTGAGTAGTTTCACAATGATCAAGGTCTACTTTGACCCAGCTTTCTTTTTTTTTTTTTTGAGTTGGAGTCTCACTCTGTCGCCCAGACTGGAGTGCAGTGGCCACTCCCGGCCACCGCAGCCTCGACATGCTGGGCTCCAGCGATCCTTCCGCCTCAGCCTTCCAAGTAGCCGGAATTACAGGCATGCGCTACCACGCCCAGCTGATTTTTTGATTTATTGTAGAGATGAGGTCTCACCTGCCCAGGCGGGTCTCGAACCTGCGGACTCAGGCAATCCACTCACCTCAGCCTCCCAAAGGGGTGGGATTACAGGCTGAGCCACCGAGCCTGGTTGACCCAGCTTTCTATGTTCCTCTCCTATCTCTACCACACAGCCTCCACCTCACTACTGTGGTTAATTTTGTGTTTAGAGCAGTTTAGCTCTCTTTTCTCTGTCCGGAATAATGTTGAGGTTTATGTTTTCATGCTCAGAGATTCATGAAGACAATTTGCTAAACTAAGGACTGACAACTTTAGAATTCCCTCATTTAACAATAAAGCATCTAAGGATTCTTTGTTTAGTTTTTATATTATAAAAAAGGTTTCCATCAGCAGTTGCAGCAAGACTCTACATGTTCTGAGTTTTATTTTATCTTTCCCATGCGTCCATTTATAACAACTACAGAAAGGGCAAAACACCCTGATATCATAAAGCTGTTCCCCAATCATCGTTGTATTTTTGGCAAATTCTATTAATTGCTCAGCACTACCGCCAATCTAGTATGAATGCACACAGCACAGATTTAAAAGCGGAACTCTTCTATCGCATTATGTAAGTCACTTTTGATCACTTTGCAAAGGCAGGGGCTTATAGAACCCAGAATTAGAAAGGAAGCAAAAAGAAAGTAAAATAGTCTTTTCTCCCCTTAGGGGGAAAAAATCTGCTATTTCAATCTCTAGTCAAGAAAGAAACATGATTTGCTCTTCTCTCTGTGGACCTTTATTGACACTTGGACTTATGGTGACAGTATTTCCTGAACCACTAGAACTATGCCCGCATGTGAAGTTGCACAGGTGGCCATTTACGTTGCTTTAGAAGACTTTCTTTTATTTTTAACTCTGTAGCTCTAACAACTGCTTCTGAGCATGGGGAAATTAGGAAACTTTGAAGATCAAAGTATTGTATTTTGTATTTCTTCCTTACCATTGCTATACTACAGGTAGCTGACACAGCCTGATGATACATCATGATACACCATGTGTGTTTAAGGATGGAAAAAAAAAAAAACAGAAAGAATTGTCAGTCCCCTTTAATATATCAATTTGTGTACTATTATTAATTTTTTCTCTCCTTTTCAAGATTCAGAAAGTGGCATCTTACTACTTATTTGTAATATATGAGTTAATGCCATATATTATGCTTAGATTGAGAATTTTAACTTATTTTGATTATTATGTATAAGATTAAGTACAGAAATTAACACTCTAGAGAAGAAAATATAATAAAGCATTGAGTACTTCAGAATTGTGATCAAATTATTATGACCTAAATATGTTTATGAAGACGCTGACAGTGATTTTGAAATGTTTAAACAGCAGTAAGTCTATTAAAATGGGAAGTCAAGAAAAAAAAAAACATACATCATATTTTAAACTACTCTGTCTTGGGCTTAAATTGCAGAGATTTCACTGGATCTTAGAACTACAAATGGGGAGAAATGCACAAAAATGACCTTGCAAACAAGAAGATCTAGTTTTTTGTTTTTGTTTTTTTGGTTTTTTACTCTTTTCTCTAGCCAGTCATTGATTTTGTTCATTGTAACTTCTTGATCAAAATGTTAGTGGAATTAAGAAAGAGCAAATAGTAATATATAAGTGAAGTATTCAGTAATACATTTAGCTCCTCTTTTAATAATTTCATTGCGCCTTTATATATTCCTTGAAAAAATGCTTTCTGTTGTCACTGTGTAGCAGATTCTCTGTGTTAAACATTTTTGATAAAAAGAAGAATAGGCCATGGACTCTGTTCTCAAGTCATCCACAACATGGTCTGGGAGATTGTCACGAAAAGATAATCAAAAGGAAATGCTGTGAGGGCAATGTGGACATTTGCAAAAACTATTACAAAAGCTCAGAGCAAGGCATCTCTTGAGGTATATCATGAGAACAAGTATAAAAGTCAGGGAAGCCCTTCTAAAGGAGAAGAACTATAATTCATAACACTATCAGGAATTCAGCAAAGCAAGATGGGTTAAGAAGGTAGAAGTGGCAATTTAGGCAATGAACGACAGGAATAAAGTGAGTTGGGATGGAGTTGGCAAATGCTGAATGTGGAGTTCCTCGTATGTTATATTAAATAACTTGAAATGTACCTTCTAAGAGCTAGAGTTCTTTTGAAGGGTTGTACATCAATAGGTGGCAAATTTAAGTTTTAAAAAGATCATTCTGGTGACAGGATTGAGAATTAATCATGGCAGCCAGCAGATAAGTTAGGAGCCTATTGTATGAGATGATGAGAGTTAAGTCAAAATAGGATTATAGTATGTTAGAAGGACAAAGATAAGAGAACATGTCCCAGAGTTACTTAGGTAGAACATTTGGCAAGATTTCATGACACACAGATTGCAGTGTAGAAGAATAGTGGGGTTTGTAGTGACTACATAACTTCTTGTATGACTGTTGTATGGAAAGTCGTGCCATAAAATAAGACAGAAAAGATCAGAGTAAAAAAGTTTTAAGAAGAAATAAATGTACCTGCATTTAGAAACGTTGACATTAATGTACTGGGGCCTCCAGGTAGAGATGTCTAGTTGATAGATGAATATAAGTTGAAAGGATAAAAGTCTGAATTTGAGACATCAATTTGGAAAATTTTGGTAAAGGTTACAGACATGACAATGGACAAGATGTCTCATAGAACATGAACAGATAATTAGAGGTTCAAGAAAAATTCTCAGTGAATTCTAACTTTTAAGAGGTGGTCAAAAGAAATTCCCAGGACTGAAATTGAAAGTTAACATCTATTTTTCAAAATCGTACAAATAATCAAAAAGAAGACTATTTATTGCTACTCCTAATAGCCTAAATTTGTCTTTAAAAAATGATAAAGTTGGAGTCAATTATGAATTCCTCCAAAGCAAAGCACTGGGCAAGCCCTTGGACGAAGTCAGTTGAGTGAGTCTGCCTTGGACGACTCCATTCTACCACTATCATGACAACTCTGTGTTTTCTGCTGATTTACATCTTGACCCAGAATGAGTAAAAACATTTTCACATCAGTCACTCCCTTATACCATAGCTGATGTTCACATTGAAATGTTATTCCTAGCCGAGTTCGGTGGCTCAGCCTGTAATCCTGAGCCTTTGAGAGACTGAGGTGAGTGAATTGCCTGAGCCCATGGGTTCGAGACCCGCCTGGGCAACTTGACGAGACCTCATCTCTACAATAAATCAAAAAATTAGCCGGACGTGGTAACACGTGCCTGTAGTTCCAGCTACTTGGAAGGCTGAGGCAGAAGGATCACAGGAGCCCAGCAGGTCGAAGCTGCGGTGGCCGGGAGCGGCTGCTGCACTCCAGTCTGGGCGACAGAGTGAGACTCCAACTCAGAAAAGAAAAGAAAAGAAATGTTACTCCTTTTAATGTCAGCTCAATTAATATGAGAAAGACTGGGATGGGGGGCATTCCATGACAGATTTTGCATTTGATGTTATAGTCAATAAAGATTATTGAGCTGGGTAGTAAAAAATAAATAAATAAATGGCAGTGCAGATTGAAGATATTGAAGTGCTTGGTATGTAAAAATTATAAACTGGAACTTTTAGTCATCCCTGAATATTTCTCTTCTTGAATTCTATTTCTAGGTGTAAATTCTAATGAACTGTTAATATTCTTTGTACAAATAAAGTTTTTCTCTTCAAACATTTACACATTTTTCTCTTTTTTTTTTTTTCTTTTTGAATTGGAGTCTCACTCTGTCACCTAGACTGGAGTGCAGTGGCCGCTCTCGGCCACCGCAGCCTCAACCTGCTGGGCTCTGGCGATCCTTCCGCCTCAGCCTTCCAAGTAGCTGAACTACAGGCGCGCGCTACCACTACTGGCTAATTTTTTGATTTATTGTAGAGATGAGGTCTTGCCAATTTTCCCAAGCGGGTCTCGAACCTGCGGGCTCAGGCAATCCACTCACCTCAGCATCCCAAAGCACAGGATTACAGGCTGAGCCACGGAGCCTGGCTCACATTTTTCTTATATATGTTTCTCACGTACTAAAAATAATTTATTGAAGAGTTAGCAATAGAGAATTGGAAAAACTGGAAGAAAAAAACTTTCAGAATTGGTTGCAATGAAGCAAAATACAGCAACAGGCTTATTATCAACTGAACAAAAATAATAAACAAATTGCTTCTTGCTTTATTAGTCAAGGATTAGTTGCATATAAAAGACCATCTTGCAAAAAATTCTATACACAATGACAAGTTGAACAATTTTCCTTTGGAAAATCAGTTACACATTTCTAGTGCTTATTATTTTTCCACGGTTAAATCTCTACTCCCACCCTTGTCATTTCACATCTGATATTCCAAAATCTATTTCTCACCACCTGTCTTAGCATTCACTTCAATCTGTCTAAAATGTTATAGTTTAAATCATCTTTTAAAATCTCTTCTTTAGCCTTTTACTTTCTTTCTTAAGATTACGTTTCTTAAGTAGGTAAAGTGAGACCTCAAGAACATTCTAATATCTCCTTAACCCTAAACAAAATAGACTTAATAATAAGTAAATTTTAAAAATCGTAACAAATGATAATGTGCTGTGCATAATTAAAGCAAATATAAATAGTAACCACTTTTATGTGCACAGCTATCAAAATTTTTTAAGGCTCTTTTATTTTATTCATTTTATTACTTCCTATTCTTTGATAGATATTATTCTAATTTTAAGATAGAAGAAATTGAGACCCAGAGAGTTTGAGGGCATTTACAAATTCATTCAAGGTCAAAATGAATATCAAAACTCAATTGTTTCAACTATCTATTGAATGTTTTCTCTACTATAGTTAATTAATGTGCTTAACACTCCCTGGTATTCATGACAGTAAGAAAATGGACCAATACTACTTGTGTACTTACAGTATGCCTTCCACTGAGCTGATAAGTTAGACATATAACTTTTCTTAATCTTCTCAAAAATTCATCATTTCTTTTTTTAATTGGCTACTAGGACACAGAGAGTATAAGAGCCAGTAAAATTTCTCATCATGCAGGTAACAAAGTAGCATAAGTTATTTTATAAGTAAGAGAAATAATTTTCATGTTATTATACTCTTCCAAATTATTGCTCTAACTCACAGGAAGAGCCTCAAGTAAAGATTCAAGTCCATCTCCATCTGAGGGGACTCCAAAAAACTGGAAATTGTGTATTTATTCTTTCATGTTTAAACTTCTGTCTCCTTCAAAGTACTTTCTGTTTGACACAATACACCTATCAAGACACTTTTTGCTTTGCTCAAAACAGTTTTTGAACTCATCAATTTGATACCTTTTAATGCTTCTGCTGGTTTTTGTTCCACCTCTTCCACATCAGCAAAACGTTTCCCTCTGAGGAATTTTTTTTTTTTAATCCAGAGAAACAACAACAAAAGTCACGTGGGGCAAGATTGGGTGAATAAGGAGGGTGGGGTATGGGAGTCATGCCGTTTTTGGTCAAAAGCTGCTGAACACTCCGTGTGGAGTGAGTAGGTGCACTTGTAAATAATTCATCATGAAATTCAGGTGTCCCTAATCCCAGGGCCATGGGAACTTGACCTGTTAGGAACTTGGCCCCACAGCTGGAGGTGAGTAAAGCTTCATCTGCATTTATAGTCACTCCCTATCGCTCACATTACTGCCTGAACTCTGCTGCCAGTCAGATCAAAGTGACATTAGATGCTCATAGGAGCATGAACCCTATTGTGAACTTTGCATGTAAGGGATGTAGGTTGCATGCTCCTTATGAGAATCTAGTACCTGATGAACTGAGATGGAGCTGAGGCAGTGATGCTAGCATTAGGGAGTGGCTGCAAAAACAGATTAACATAAGCAGTGCAGTTTAACTGCACAGCGATTATAATAAATCAATTTCTTGCAGTCTCATATTGAAACCCCATCAGTAAGTAGCAGGTAAGTTGATGTACTTCAATTGTACAGATGCACCTGATGTCAGGCTATAAGTCAGAATCAAACACTTATTTTAGTCCACACGTGGCCTGTCCATTATTTTATTTACCACTTCCATCTATGCCTTTTTTAAAATGGTGAGTTGTATAATTATTTCATTATCTGGTTGTGCAAAAAAATGTATACACATTTTAAGAGATGCTAAGAGATGTTTGTCATAATCAGAAGTGTCTGGATGTTGATGGTAACCACTTTGAGCAACCCTTGTAATTGTAGAAGTCAAATGTGACTTGTATTTTATCTTTTGCTATCAGGTATATATTGGGTATTATAATTTTGATACAGTTTTTTCCTTTCTTGATGTATATACATTTTTGGCGCCCTCTGTATATAATAATAAAGTGCACAATAAATGTTAGGCATTTGAATCCTAAAACCATCCTCCACTCCACTGGTGCATGGAAAAATAGTCTTCCATGAAACTGGTTCCTGATGCCTAAAAGGTTGGGAACCACTGATGTAATGGGCAAAGGCATTGGAAAGAATCTCCACACAAAAAAATTCACTGAAGTCAAACACAGTCTCTCACAACAATGCTAACTGGTACACTGATGCTGATGGGTTCCTAGAACACTTAGCTAGTTGGTGAAGCCTGTACCATAAGGCGCCTGCCCTCCAAAAAATAATTGTTTTTCTGGGGATCCTCCCTCCATATGTATTTCAGACAGAATGATAGAGTTACAGAAGAAAAAATGCTATCAGCCTGATCTATAAGCTCTCAGTCCAGAAGGAGTCAAACAGAAACAAACACAGCAAAAAGTATAGATTTTTCCTTTGGTTACAATAGGAGAGGGGTTACAAATGAAAAAAGTTTTGTAAAAGGACTGTAAAAGAAAACAAAAGTGTAAAAAGTGGGTGATTACTCAGTAACACCACTCTCAAGACAGTGATTCCCAAATCCCTTCTCTCTCTTCTCTCTCTCTCTCTTTCTCTCCCTTTCTCTCTCTCTCTCTCTCTCTCTCTCTCTCTCTCTCTGTGTGAATATATACATGAATATACACATGTTGAGTCAGGGTCTCTACCTGGAGTGCAGTGGTGCACCTCAAAATCCTGGGCTCATATGATCCTATCACCTTACTCTCTCAAGTAGCTGGGACTACGGGTAGGCATCATCATACCTGGGTAACTTTTTAAATTTTTTGTAGAGAGGGGCTCTTGTTATGTTTCCTGTCTAATCTCAAACTCCTGGCCTCAAGTGATTCTTCTGCCTCAGCCTCCTGAGCAACTGGGACTACAGGAATGCATCACCACACTCAGTTAATTTTTGAATTTTTTGTTGAAAGTAGCTCTCACTATGTTGCCCAGGCTAGTCTCAAACTCCTAGACTCTAGCAATTTGCCCACCTTGGCTTCCCAAAGTGTAAACTATATCCTTCAAAGAAACTAAAGACACATTTTAATTCACATAACAATCCGTGAGTGGGAGAAGAAGACAAATCATAAAATTAAACAAATGATAAGATCTCACTTGTAGCAGTGAGGAAGCACTGATCTTCAAAGGATGAATTTGTGTGTTTGATGCGATTTTTAAATGCTGTCCTTAATAAGGTTACACGCTTATGATTATTTAGTATGTGTCCATTGATTATGTCAACATGATGGAAGTATTGTGCACTTCAGAATGAACACTGAAATGTTAAACAAACTGAAAACAGGAAGCAGAATTTTGCTTTGCTTAGAACATTTACTAGTCACAAATTAGTAGAATAAAATTATGCAGCTAAAACATCATTTTCTACTGCTAGTGACTCTGCTACGGCCAAATTATTTTCATCTTTTTTAAGGTGCAAGATCTATACTTACGCAGCATTTCATAAAAGTCATTCTGTTATTCTTATTGAATTACATTTCCAATAGCTTTATTAAGGACCTACCATGAGTCAGGAATCTGGCAAGAGTTTCCTTGATAAGTGAACAAAATTTTGGGAAGATTGACCTCATCGATTAGAGAAACTATGTCCTATTCATTCTGCATAACTAGTATACACATTAAGTAAAGTCACATGTGCAACAGGTTTAGTTAGGATATTTATCGAGTGTATATTTAAGTCTCATTCTTGGTAAATTCAAACTCCATTGGAAACATATGGGTTCATTATTTCAAACCAAATTCATCTTTTTCAAGTTTAAATGAATTGGTTCTGAAACATGAATTTAGAAAGGCAAAAAGACTAATCAAAGGGACTCCTAAGATTTCTCGCCCCTGAAGAAACATATGGATGCTATTTAAAATCAATTAAGAAAAAAAGTTGAAATTTGTTTTTTAAATAAAATCTTGCCTTTGCAGTACTACATATTGTATAATTATTAGAAGATGTATATCAGATAACATTCACATTAGCAATCAACATAAACTGACTCTGGTTGACGTAAGCAAATATAGTAAATAGGGCTTTTGAAAAGAGATATAGCTCTGAGATTTGAATTACTAGGAAGACTAAGGAAGAGAATGCCTCATATAACAGTAACTTAACCAGAACTACAGGCAAAATCCAGGGAACTCCTACTACAAAGAAGCCTGTTGTGGCCACCACTAATTTCTCAATCCCACATCTAACTTTCTTCACATTATTGGCTACTATAATCTGAATGTTTGTGTTCTTCCAAATTCATATGTTGAAACCTAATCACCAGTACAACAGATTTAAGAAGTGATGCCTTTGGAAGTAATTAGGTCATGAGGTCAGAGCTCTCATGATTAGGATTAGTGCCCTTTAAAAAAGGCCAAAGGGGCTTATTTGCCTTTTTGATATGTGAGGTTACAATGAGAAGTTACCATTTTATGAAGGAAGTGAGCCCTCCCCAGACAGTGAGTCTGCCAGCACCTTTATCCTGTTCTTCTCAGCTTCAAAATGGTGAGAAATAAATTTCTGTCTTTTATAAGATACCCAGTCTGTGGTATTCTGTTACAGAACCCTAAATGGACTCAGAAATTGGCACTGGATACTGAGTGCACCACTTTCCACTGACACATCCAGGAAGGAGTTTCTACTGCTCTTGTCATCATTTTTTCTAATTTAAGGTTCATGGTGAGTGGTCTGGCTGAATCTAGATTGTGATATGCTACATTCACAAAAGGAAGGAAACTCAGATTCTGTAAGAAAGTTAGGAAAGTTTTAAAGATATTAACAAGATGATATTAACGTTGACACTGTAATAAATTGCCCTAAATTTTTTTGCATCTGGTTTTGCTCAATTCTTCTATTTCTATTTTCTTTCATATGTCTATAAAGTTCATTCTTTTACAGCATCTACAGTGACTTTTCCATCCCTCAAAACTTGAATATATATCTGTATTAGACATAATTAGGTTCACCTGCATTCAACAGCAAACCTCCCAAACAGCACCGTTGTAAATAAGACAAAGGTTTTCTTGTCTCTCACAAAGGGATTTTAAAGGTAGGTTGTTCAGTATTGGTATGGTGACTCCATAATCATAATGAGAACAAGGTCTCTCCTGTTGTACCATCAAGGGTATCTCAGGGCCCTACAATGAATACTAGAACTCCAATAATGACTACTCTGTTGCAGGGCAGCAAAGTAAAAGAGTGGAAGTGCCAAAATGATGTTTGCCTCTTCTTTTTTAAGGAGCTCCTTAGAAGTCATATACAAAATGTCTGTTTACATCCCAATGGCCATAACTTAGTCACCCAGTTATAAATAGCTGCTAGAGAGTTGGGAAATATGTCTTCAAATTGGGCAACAATGTGTCCTGGCTAAAAATTGTGATTATGATGCTAATGAAGAACGAATGAGTGGCTAATGTGGAATGAAGGGGTACAAACCACGTTGTCTCAAACAATTCCCTTTTACTGTTCTGTCAGTATTCCATATGTGTTATTTTGGTCTCACAAATAGAATTTTCTGAAGTAAATGAGTATTATCTCCTGTCTTGCACACAGTTCTTTAAAAGCAGAACTTTCTAATACATATTCATTGTTTTTGTTCCCAGGTACTATTTTCCTAATCTCCACAAATAGCACCCAAATTGTCATAGGGAATTTCTTTCTCTATCATTCTCATCTGTATGGCTTGCTATGCTCTGACCTCAATTTCGAGGTTTAGTGTAACCCATTACTCAAGCCACCATACCTGTGTCAGTAATTAGTGTCTAATTGGGACTAATTTTATTCAACAAAACACAAGAAAATTTGGATACAAGTACCTGGGGGGAAAAGACTCAGCTAGGTAACAAATAATTTTTGTGTATGTATAATGTGCCAAGTGTTGTTCTAGGCACTTATAATGTAGCACAATGTTGCTTCAGCTGCAGACAACACAAACTAATCTATGTTTTAATCAGAAAGGCATTTACAAAATGTTTACAAAATTATTGGAGAAGCTAGAGGAACCAGGCCAAGACTCAACTTTTGAAATGATTCCCAGATCACCCCAAAAGAATCAGCCTAATAACATACCTGCTTCCCCTGATATCAGAAAGCTGAGTAATCAGGTTGCTAATCAAACTGCTGAATCTAGTATTATTATATTTCCTTCAAGATCCAGGCAGCAGAAAGATAATTGTTGTCCCCCAAATCATAGCACATCAACTATAATTAAAGCCCCACGTCCTTCCCTTTGGTATTCATAAGGCAGAGATTGGAGACTTGGAACACTGATATCATGAATGTAAAACAAAGACTCAAAAAACTCCACAACTGTACTTATCTACAGAACGAGCAAAAACAAGAGAGATGGAGTTCTTTTTATCTTGCAAAACTTATATTAGTGGTTTTGTTTGGCAGACAATGATCATCTGAAAAAGAATCTACAGACTGTCTTAAACTTCTCAGTCTCAAAAATAAAGAATGTTATGTAAGAATAGGAATGGAGTTTTTTGCTGCCATTCTGCAGTACTTGTTGTAAGCATTCAACACGATAGATAGAATCTCTGTCTTCAGTGATGTTCAAATAAAAGAAGAGCTTATGTCTTCATAAGGAGCATCCTCTTCCTGAGGAGCAGCCTGAATTGATGTACAATATATTTCTTCTGGGTAATGTGGTGAGTATAGATGAGTCTCTAACTTCTCTCAGTCATTACTTACCTTGAAGGAAGACAGCTTGAAGAGGAAAGTCAGCAATGAAGAACAGTAGAGTCAAGAACTTCACAGAGAATTATATAACTGAAGTTTCAATGATACCATGAACCTCTAATTCAAGCAATGCCTGAATCTATTTCCTTGAACTTCTTTGTTAACTCAACCAATGAGATCTTCTCTTTGGCTATGCCATTTGGATTTGGATTTTCCATCTTTGTTACTGAATGATTCTTATTTACACAGACTTTAAAACCATAAATGGAACATTGAAAGAGATATAACCTAATGTAGATCAAAGTAGACAGAAGGTAATGAGGACTCTTATCTGGGGTTGGGAATTTGACAACCTTTTTTAATATGGAATGAAAATCTCTTATTAACCTGGTAGCAGTTGTAACTTGGTGCAGACCATGTTTATAGTGAAGTTGAAGCATTAGAGCACTCAGTAAGAAATTTTCAAGATCTTGGTGTTGCTGCCTCTTACAGCTTTTTTTTCTTTTTCTTTTTGCCATCATCTATTACCTATTCTGTACTAGGCATTATTATGTTTACCCATGTTAGCTCATTTAAGACTCAAAATAACAAACTGCAGAGATATCATTATTATATTAGTTTTACTGAAGAAAAAACTGAGGAACTCTACTATAAAGACCCATAGAAAAGAACAATCTGGTCCAAAACTGACCTGTCTAAAATAAGGAGAGAACTAATATTCACTTTTCTCAAAGTGACCTTTTTGGCCTGTGCCAGGTAACCAAAGTGACTGAAGGTGGGGATATAAAACACCTTGTACAGGTAGAAAATATCTAAACTATCAACTCCATTATAAAATTAGTTGCAATAAAATAATGGGGAAACGATATTAGCAGATTATATCATTGGGGCCAGTGAGAAGTCTTATTACCTAGGCACCTTCCAAGTAAATTTTTGTGTATTTACAAGATTAAAAAAGTGATCAAGCCAGGCTCGGTGGCTCAGCCTGTAATCCTGCGCCTTGGGAGGCTGAGGTGAGTGGATTGCCTGAGCCCAAGGGGTTCAAGACCCGCCTGGGCAGCAAGACCTCATCTCTACAATAAATTAAAAAATCAGCCGGGCGTGGTAGCACATGCCTGTAATTCCAGCTACTTGGAAGGCTAGGGCGGAAGGATTACCAGAGCCCAGCAGGTGAGGCTGCGGTGGCCGGGAGCGGCCCACTGCACTCCAGTCTGGGTGACAGAGTGAGACTCCAACTCAAAAAAAAAAAAGTGATCAGTCTCTAACTGCAAAGCTGGAGGTGACTGACTCTTACTTTCACCCACCCCATTAGCCTATTGCCCTGAATTTTTCCCAAGAAAAGAACAAAGTTGAGGCCATTAGACCAACTCCTATTTCTGAGGAACAAATTTTTCAGGACAGGTTAGAAACTCATGGTCTAATAACATCCTTGGTATTGTTTACTTCCTTGGAGTTTAACAAAAAGAAATAAAGAAAAAGTCAATTAAAGTGTTAAGAAAATAGTTTGAGCGCAAGCTCCTCCCCACCCCAGCTGAGAGGAAGTAGTGAGGAATTAAGGATGTTGATGGCTCCACCCCTAAGGCAATTTTTTATCTCCATACTAAGAGAAAGTAAACTTCTGAATCCTTAAGGGTAGGTACCACCAAAATCCCTATCCAAGATGTGGTCATTATAACAATAGACAAAAAAGACATTTTCTAGGGATATATAGAGGAATAGATTGACTAAGAACTTACCCTGTTACTAGAGCAAGAAGTCCATGTTACTCTGGTCCAGTGGAAAACAATATGCACTGTAGGTCATCAGTTAATATGTATTTGTATTTGTTATCACTACTGTACACTGATTATTTTGGAAAAATTTATACTTGGTCAGAGCAGCATGCCACAAGAAGCTAGAACTAGACAAGGCTTAGAATAAGATTCCTTACCTAAATCAAAGGCCAAGAAATTACAATGGGTGGGCCAAACTCACCTGCTTTTCCCACCTGTGTTTGTAAATAAAATAGCAATGAAAACACAGCCACACCAACTGTTTAAGAATTGTCTAAGTGTGCTTTCACATTGCACTACAAAAGCTAGCAGAGTTGAGTAATTGCTACAAAGACAGTATGACTTACAAAGCCTAATGTATTTAAGATCGGTTTTGCTGACCCCCCACCTACAGATTACCAGTTTTGGATCTGGAAGCAGCAGTGCGATTGTTTCAGGGGCTGCACAATCTCTCTCTCTCTCTCTCTCTCTCTCTCTGTCTCTCACACACACACACACACACACACACACATATTCAACGATTCGTTAGGAGTATTCATGAGAATGAGAAGCAGTTATACTTAGGCTGATGTTTACTACAGCAAAAGAATACAAAACAGAATCAGCAAGGGGAAAAGGCACATCAGATGGGATCTGTTGAAACTGAGGCACATATTTCTAGCCTTTACAGAAGTCACACAGTATATGCTCTTTCTCCAACAATGAACTATAGCACGCAAAAAGTGTTTTTGCCAGGAAAGATGCCAGAGTTTCAGAATGCAGAACTTTTATCAAGGGCTGATCACATAGGTACATTGACCTGCATGACCAGCCATGATGAACTTTAGACTCCCAGAAGGATACCAGCATTCACCAGAAATCACGTTGTGTGCACAAACTATCTTGACAAGTCAGTACAGCATGGTTCAGTGCCTCAGGTGTACAAAACAGACTTATTAATTAGTAACAGAGGGAATATTCAAGTGCTATGTTCTAGGGAGTTGGTAAAGAGTCAGCCACACTGTCAGGCCCTTCCGAAGACAGGCTATAGTACTAAACAGTCAAACCTGAGTGTTAACTCTTCCCTACTCAGTGATGCGGGTTTCAGTGGCCTCCTTGGAGGGAAGATGAGATGATTACACTGGACATAGGCCTGAACATACCTTTATTGGAAGAAGAATGCATACAAATGTGTGGTAATCAAGTGGTAACAAGCAGATGTTTGCCTCTCCAGCATCTTTTCCCTCCTAAACAAAAGCTAGATTTATTTTAGAGAACCACATCTCACCCATGAAATTTTGCTGTGTAGAATGACCTTCCATTTCAAAGTTGGATCCTAAATGGCTTAAGCTTACCAACTTATCTCACTCATCTGACCACAGGGCTGTTTCAGAGATGGTCATATTATCAAATATGTAGCAAGAAGAAACTTTTATAGCAGGGGTATAGGTAAGAAAGTTTTTGTCTCTTCTTTAAAACTTTTTTTGTTTTAACCCTGAACAATTTTCGTATATTGTAAGAAAGGGATTGGCAGTAGCAGGACACTGCCAGGGAAGGAGGGGGCCACATAAAATCAATAAGTGTACTTGATTTCAAACCAGGAGAAGTGGTGACCAAAGGGAGGCCCAAACTTTACCTGTGCAATGACCACTTATCTACCTAATCCTGAATTGTACCCTACATCTTTAAAATAAAATATAAATAAAAATAAAATAAAACTATTTGCTTTAATATGCTCTCTTCTTTCTGTGGTTTAATGTGACCTGGAAGTTTTCCAGTCATTTGTGCTACTTTTAAGACAACCTGAATGATGTTGAAACTCACAAATAGGTATCAGAAAACTGTGGAAAATGCAGAGAAAGATCTGGAACATTGAAGTCACATGACCCTAAATCAAAATCAAACATCTGCTCTTCTAATGATGGCATGCCTTTAGGTTTTCTATTAGACAGGCCAAAAACAAAAACAAAACAAACAAACAAAAACTCTAAAATTCTGCTTTAGCCAATCTGCATCCCCCACCAAAATCAGTTGTGTACTTGGAACCTACCATGCATTCAGATAATACATTGGAATTTGTTGTGGCATTGTTGGTTTTGTAACTATTACATCTCTACAAATTAAAAATAGGTGGGAATTAATGTGAAAACAGAGTGAAGACCAACCAACCATTCCTTTGGTTTTGTGTTCTCCCCCTCCTTATCCACTTCATACATTTTATTCCATTTATCTTGGACCATATATAAGGTGAAACAGACATCTTTATCATCACTCTGTGATACCTAAAGAACTTCAGAATTTAGGTCCAAAAGTTAGATCCAAAGAAACAGTCGAATTTAGTTTCTAGCAGAAAATCATCTCAAATGATTTTACTAGGCTTGTCCATAACTGTATTTATCAAATATTCATGCTTATGTACAATTTCAATTATATTCAGACAGGGAAAAAATGACTATGTATGTCCCCAGAAAGAAAAAGGTGAAGTATAACTGTGGGGGAAAAATCTTTTCAAATATTCTCATACTGAGAGCCTATTATAAGTGCAAAAGATTAAAGATACAGTATAAAGGTATATATTTAAATGACTACAAATCACTGCTTAACTGGAGTTGCCTAGGGTACATCAGTAGCCCCTAAATGATCAAAGGCTATTGCTGCAGGCAAGGTCCAAAACCACCTGCTTGTATAAAGAACTTTAGATGACAGCGTTGATATTGTGCATGTATATTGATACTTCTTGAAACAATGATTTTCAAAAATTATCCAGCCAAAACTGACAGAAGGCAAACAGATTGAGAGTTAAGTTTGTAATTCTGCTCCAAACTTATCATTTTGCCATGTGTAGAAAACTGATAATATCTTAGGACGTTTCACATATCTCCTACCCTGCCACTGTTATCCACAAGAAGAAGAAAATTCAGGTTATATTGGAACTGAACTGGTCATACCTTCACTCACAATGAACAACCCTATGCAAAACTATGAAGAAGGATAGGTTTATTTTATTTCTTGTGACCACTTTAAGTCTTATCTTTGTATGAAAATGCAAGCAAACTATGTAAAAGTTATTTTACATTTTTTCGGCAACCACAGTAAGAAACACATATTACAGGCTTAGCAATCCACATTTATGTGAGTAGATAGATGGATAACAGAACTTTTGCTTTTATTTTATATTTTAATTACATTAAAATATATTTTGTATGTTACATAATTATAATATATAGTTGATATATATAATTGAAACAAAAGTTTCAATTATACAAAAATGATACCTGTACTTTACATAATGTACTGTGATTTATTTTATTCTATTCTTTTCCATCTTTGTTAAATGCAGGTCACAATTTGACTTACCAAATTAACTTCAAAATCTACTGTGGGTTATGACTGACAAATTAAGAAGCAATAATTTATACCAAAGGATAAATATCTGTCAATGTGCCAGTTCCCTACTGCTATAATTTACCTGGCAACATGGATAAAAACCAATTGAAAGTTGCTTAATAATAGAATATCAGATATCTGTGAAGTTACAGGAAATAATTTTTTGAAACACCCACAAATTTGGAAGATTCTTTCATCAAGAAAGGTGTTAATTTTTTCCTTGCAAAATTCACAGTAAAACCACTTATCCCAGCCTTTCTTACAGTTACATGTGGCCACACTATGAAAATAATACATGCCACTTTCAGGCCTGATCTGAAATCTTCCATATGTGATCCCATCCTCCATCCCCTGATCTGAGGCAGATCAGCATAGTGATCTTGAAAGTCAAGTATTGAAAATGGCAAAATCACAAGATGAAAGGAGTCTGCAAACGTTAAACACTGCTTAAAAAAGACCAGATCATCAATCACAAACACCAGTTTGGGACTTTACATAAGAGATAAAGAAACTTCTATTGTATTAAGTCACAAAGATTGGGGTTTGTTTATTATAGCAGCTAGTATCAATTCAACTATTACATAGCTATGATTTTAGAAAGTATTAATAGAACACTATAGACGCTCTTACCCTTGAAGAAAGGAAGCACACTAGGAAGTATCCTCAACAGGAAAAAGAAGCATCTATTTCTTGTTTTTTTTTGAAGATGTGGGGTACAATTCAGGATTAGATATACAAATGTTAATTATGCAGATACCCTTGTTGATGAGGTGTGCCCCCTCCCCTGGCAGTTTCCCACTACTGCCAATCCTGCCTCTCCCTCCCCTGGCAGATTCCCATTTCTTGATCAGAGTTAATACAGACTCTTTCAGATTCTTTCCTTTATCAACTCTTCTTATTCTGCTTTTGTATCTTTCTTTCATGGTCTCTTTTTCCACAACTTTATTTTACATCTCTATATAAACTCTTACCAAACCTATAACCCTCTCCTAGACTTTCATCCATATTCCAAATCCAAGCTCCTTTTATTATTCAGCCATGATAAACATATTAAGATATAAATGTAAGGATAAAAGAAGTGAAAGGAGGAACCGTGAAACTGGATAGTCCATTTCCAGTACCAGCTGAATGTGTGCCCAAGTTAGATATGTACTTATCTGATGTGGGATTCTATCTCTGTCTGTCTCTCTTCTCTCTCTCTCTCATCTCTCCTCTTCCCAGTTTGATCTCACACACTCATTAAGCAGACTGCTATTTTATTTGAATTTACTTCTTCCATGATAGAAAAATACTATGTTGATGAGCATTTTTTATTTCATTGTTAAGGTGATTTTCTGTTTTATCCTTACTGACATTTTATAATAATTTGGAGGGTCATAAATCCATTTTCCCTTTTGCCTGACATTTTGGAGAAAACTATTACTGAAAACCAAAGTCAGTAGGGCAGAAAGAACAAATACATAGAACAAGAAGGAACTTTAACTCCTTTCATCACTTTTATATGATCTGCTATATAGTACATGGGGACTTATCAAAACCTCAATTGACATAATACCTCAAATCTCACCCTTCCAAAATCCAAGAACAGTTTAGTTTGTCCTGAAAAATACATGCTATAGCTTTATTGACCATGGAAATAATATGTCTAATGAAGAAAGTAACACTTTCTTTTCAAAAGTCTGTGTGCAAAGACATAATGTGGTGGACAGAGGCTGGTCCAAATTTTTGCTCCGAATAATATTAACTGTAAAACATTGATAACTGACTGAAGCTTTTTGAAAACCCAGTTTTCTCATCATTGAAGGCAGGCATTACCTAGTTAGAGTACTTAAGTGACAGTTTGTGTGTATATTTTTTTCTAGCAAATAGTATGTGCTCAAGAAATTATATTACCATTAAAATATGAAACTACTATCATACAAAAAGCTCCTAGGACTTAAAAGATTTTTTTAAAAAATAACAAATTTGAGTTGGGCATTTAGACATAGAGATGAATATGTCCTCTTGTGTATATTTTATCTTAATATTGTGTTTTATAGAGATTTTTATTGGTGGAACTGAATATGTTGATTGAGGGAAAGGCTGATAAGTATTTAATCCATCTATATTTACAGAAAAATTTCCAAAGTCTTGAATCTTCAAGAAGTGCAAAGCTATAATTAATTTTATTTGATTTGATTTCAGATTAACAGAATATTATTTTTGTTTTTGACATCAGTAAAAAAAAACTTTCTTAAAATCTATTTGTCTCATTTTCCATTAAAGTAAGAACAGTGGACATAACAAATTATTTCTCTAATGACTGCGGGTTTTGTACAACTCAGTGTTACCACTGTAAAAATGTAACTGATGTCAATTTACAAAATCTGGAACTATAATATGGTACGGTACATCCAAGAATTATAGATTTTACAGATAAATATTTGGCTAAATGTGTACTAACCAAGAGTCACCTCCCAGATACTGGTTTATTTTGGATAAAATACTTAATGTGAGTTTGTGTCCTTGCAATTCACTTTCATTTTTTTTTTAAATATTTTAAATATACAAAAAATTTCCATGCACTCACCATCTGGATTTAAAGTGCTAGTATTCTGACACTTTCTGAGAAAATAGAACATCACAGGTTAGTTGAAGCAGCTCCTCTGTCCTCAGACATAATTAATAATTGGAAGATCATGCATCTCCCTCCAAACCATGTCTTCATACTTTATCATATATACAGTTAACTATAAATCATATTAATACCATTTCTGTATATATTTAAATTACAAAAATTATATTTGAGACTTTTTCTAGTAGCTTCTATTTTTAAGTTTTCTAAGTTTTTTATGGTTGCTGATGTAATTTACATTTACTATTTTATTTTATGCTTTCTCTTTTCTACGATTTTCTATTGCTTATCTTTTCCTCCTCTTTGACTTTGAATAATGAAATCTTTATTTCCTTCTTTTTCTTCTATTAATTTGGAAATTATATTTGATATTTCTATTATTAAGTGATTGTGCTGAAAATTTAACAGACATAACTAACTTGAAGTTAGCCAGCCTCAGTAACAAGAACCTGTCTTCTCTATTTGTTTTCCTTTATAAAGGAACACATTTTTCAGTATTTATCTCACTGAAAATCAGTATATAGTAAATTGTCTTAGTTTTTTTGTTCTAACTTTATTTTATTTCTTCCCTAAACGACAGTTGTGCAGGATAAAAACTTCCATGTTAAGTTTTTCTTTTCATATTTTGAGTATTCTATTTTTGATCATTAATTCTGTAGGAGAAAAAGTTTCACTTTCTAAGTTTTGTTTTTATTTGTTTTGTAAGTAAATCCTTTTTTATCTTTTTGGTTATTGTTTGTCATATAGTGTTTTTCAAATATTTAGTGATGCTTGCAGTGATCTTTTAAATACAGGACTTTAGACTTTTGTTCATTTATCCTTAGACTCTTGACTTTTAATAATTCATAAAAATTCTGTTATTATCTCTGAGTATTGGCTCTCCCTCATTTTCTTTCTTTCTTTTCTTTTCTTTTTTTTTGATTCCAAGTCTCACTCTGTCACCCAGACTGGAGTGCAGTGGCATGCTCACAGCCAGCACAGCCTCGACCTACTGGGCTCAGGTGATCTTTCTGCCTCAACCTTCCAAGTAGTCAGAACTACAGGCGTGCACTACCACACCTGGCTAATTTTTTATTTACTGTAGAGATGAAGTCTCACCAAGTTGCCCTGGTTGGTCTCAAACCTGGGGCTCAGGCAATCCCTTCACCTCAGCCTCTCAAAGTGCTGACATTACAGGCCTTTGCTACCAGCCAGTAGTAAGATTTTTGTTTTATTTCTGCTGTTGTTGTCATAGTTGGGGTGGGAAGTCCTGTTTGTTCTGATTTGTAAAAGCATCCCCTACAGAAACATTTTGCATTTACCAGATGTCCAGGGGCTTCACAACTAGAGTCCTAGTTTCTATGTTAATTTCTCAGTTCAGGTTTTTGTTTTCCTTTGCATTGTTCATGCTTTATGTCCTTTCACTTTTTTCCCCCATATGAAAGATTTATTTTCCTAATCAGAGTCTCAAACAGGACAAATTTAAAAGAGGTAGATTCTAGTGCTAGCTTTACAGAGCATTTTCAAACTTATACAGAGAGTTTTGTGTTATATCATGACTTTGCATGGATCCTGGGCCATATCACCTACTCCTGCAAGGACTTCAACAGCCCAGCCTCTCAGTGTCAAAGTCAATATTTCAGCTCATTCCATATTCATCACTGACTCTGCTCAGTTGTTAATGCATCAACTTGCATTCTTAACTGCTCTCACTTTGAGATTTTTGTTCTTTTTTCCCTCATATATTCTTCTAAATTTCCATGAAAATCAATGTTTTGGTTCCATTTTATCCAGCACTGCAAACATTTATAGTTGCAAGTGACTCTATATAAATTTAGTCAATCGTGCTAGAAAAATAAGTTTGTTGTTTTCTTTTTCTCATTATTGAAGTGTCATTAAAAAATTGTGACTACTCAAGGTTTCTAGTCAGGTGAATTAAACGTAACCAAAATTTCATCCAAAAAAAAAAAAAAAAAAAAAAAAAAAAAAATTTGGAAGTAGAAGTAGACCTAGTAGATTGAAATACTGACTTCCATTGGTTAACTATCTATAGAAAAATTGATAAATTTGACTTAATCAACATTGTATACTTCTGTTCATCCATAGACTTTTAAAAAAAGAAAATAAAAAGGCAAGCCACAAGCCAAAAGGAAATATATGCAATGTATATATCTGACAAAGGACACGCATCCAAAATATATAAAAATCTCTTACAAGATATTAATTTTTAAAAAGGGATTAAAAATAGGCAAAAGATGAAACTATATCTTTTGCAAAAGACAGTATACACATGGTTACTAACCACATGAAAATAATTCAACATAATTATTTATCAGAGAAATGAAAATTAAATCCACAACTAAATAAAATTTCATACCTACTATAATGACTAATTTTTTTTTTAACTATGACACCACCAAATGTCAGTAATAATGTGAAGCGATGGAAACTATCCAGAATTTCTGGTGGAAATTTAAATGATACAACTACTTTGAAAATCATTTTTGCTATTTCTTGTAAAGTAATTGCATATTTCACTCATGGCTTAGCAATTCCACTCTTAAGTATTTGACCAAAATAAATGAAAATAAATCCACCAAAAGATCAGTATAAGAATGTCCATAGTAGCCTAATTTCTTTTTTTTTTTTGAGTTGGAGTCTCACTCTGTCGCCCAGACTGGAGTGCAGTGGCCACTCCTGGCCACTGCAGCCTCGACCTGCTGGGCGCCGGCGATCCTTCCGCTCAGCCTTCCAAGTAGCTGGAACTACAGACGCGCGCTACCACGCCTGGCAATTTTTTTTTTTTTAATTTATTGTAGAGATGAGGTCTCCCCTGCCCAGGCGGGTCTCGAACCCTTGGGCTCAGGCAATCCACTCACCTCAGCCTCCCAAAGGCGCGGGAATACAGGCAGAGCCACTGAGCCCGGCTCCTAATTTCTAATAATAAAAATATGTAATCAAGCCAAATTTCCACCCACAGAAGAATGGATAAACTGAGTTATATTCATACAATGAAATAGTATTTAGCTTATAAAAATAAACGACTGACATACACAATAACATTCACGATTCTTAAAAATTTTACGTTGAATGACAGAAGCACAAAGAGTGTATAATAATTACATGAATTTCAAAAATAGGCAAAAGCCTGCTAAGGTGATAAAAACAGACCAGTGGTTGCCTCTGCCTCTGAGGCTAGGATAGGTAGTTGATGAAAAAGAGTATTAGCAAACTTATTGCAATGAGGTGGAGATATTCTATACCTTGACTGGAAAGTTGGTTATATCAACACATATATTTAATAAAACATTAAATTATTTACAGCTATATTTGTAAATTTTTGCTAAGATAAAAGATAAAACTAAGTCTGCAGGTAATTGAGTATAAAGGTCAGATATTTTAATATCTTAAGAGAGACAAGAAGAAAATGTGTTACTCTGAAATAGTTTTTCTGGACTTTCGCTTTGGCCAGAGGACCACACTGAATGCAATGTGGAAGCTTCAGCTGGCATCAAAATTCTGTATTGTTTCTTAAAAGACAACATAAAACTTCTACAAATAGTAAAGAAGTAACCCTAAAAAATTACATAACCACACAGCAATTTCACTTTTCCAGGCGAAGGCCATTAAATAAAATGCTTGCTCTGCTAATGCTGCAGGCTTCAACAAAGTGACTGAAACCAAAATTTTTTTCACCATCTACTATGAAGATTATGGGAGATGAACTAAAAGGCAATTCTATTGTTGATGTGTAAGGCAGACCCAAACACAGCTTGTCCATCTGTAGCTCTTGAATTTCTCTGCTGCCATGAGGAAAAACAGTGTGGGTTTTGTCTATAAATTCAGCACACTTGACATGGCTATTTAAGGCACACAGGGAGTAGAGATTTACAGCATGCTGTCTCTTTTACACAAAAGTCTCTCTTATTCCTATAAAGTCAATGGGAGAGTAATAGGAGCATTCTCCCTGGAGAACTCGTCTTTTCATACACAGTGTCCTGGCAGATGCAGCCAGTGTTTCAACTACTTCACCTTCAGAAACAGAGTGAAGAGTCTTTGAGAGCCTTTGTGAGTACCACATGCAAGGAAGGATATGAAAAAGGATACAAAAAAAAAAAGGA
The DNA here is from genome assembly GCF_000164805.1 of Carlito syrichta. Taxonomy (NCBI): domain Eukaryota; kingdom Metazoa; phylum Chordata; class Mammalia; order Primates; family Tarsiidae; genus Carlito; species Carlito syrichta. The sequence goes on along the minus strand of NW_007202602.1, from coordinate 51,105 downwards.
AGGAACTAATAAGTCATAAGATTTTGTGATAAGTCATGGGCTTTAGTTTGGGCAAAGATTTAGAACATTTTTCTTCAAAACTTAAGCCTGTCTCTGATGCAAAAGAAAAATGACTCTCTTGTTTATTTGACTTGTTTTTTACATGATTTCATTACATAAAACAAAAGGAAAATAAAGTGAAAATAATGAGTCAGCCCTCTTTTTTTTCTCCTAATAATAGAGTTCAGCAGTCTGCATCCTACTGTAAGTCAGAAGACAGATGCAAAACAAACAGTCTGTCTCCGTGGGATTACATTGTCTCATTTGTTCATTTCTTCTATTACCACATCAGTGTTGGTCACTTTTAAATCTCACCTAAACTTCTGAAAATATCTCCTACCTTATCTCTCTGATATCACTTTTCTGCCTTCAATGCAGTCACCATTCAGCACTCAGAGGTATCTCATTAAGACACATATCATATTGTGTCATTTGTTCTACAAACACCCTTTGGAGAATTCTGACTGCTCCAGGCTTTTTGTAAGACCGTAAGACTTTAGAAGACACTATTCTGCTTATCCATCTTCCTTGTAAAATAAAAAATAATGCTAAGATTTGGTGGTATTATGTTTAGTGGGATATTCTTTGATATCAGAAGAGGTGGTCCCTACCTGTTATAAAGGAATACCAGTTCTGGCCAACAAGCATAAGATGCAGTATCCTGAAGGGCTTCTTAGAAATCTTATCTTCCCTGAATTCGAGAATGAAGAAAAGAAAGAGAAAGGAGGAGCAGGAAAGGGAGGGGCAAGAAGAAAAGTAGTGGGGAGAGAGGGAAAAGAGAGCAGAAAGAGGAAGATAAGAGAGGAAGGGAGTATAGGGGAGGGGGAAGGAAAAGAGGGAAATGAAGACATCAAAGAGTAAAGAATCATCTTTCCCAACTATTCCCTACTTCTTGTTTTTGAAATAAATTGGGTAAATATATTATACACAGAGGTATTGCAGCCATTCTGCTACCAAGACGGTAAGGTGGAAGAAACTGCAGAAAAATATTTCCAGTGCTCTGCCACTGTTGAGTTGCTGAGGGAAAAAAACAAAAACAAAAAACTTCCTGCATGACACTGACTCTTGGCTTTCTTTCCAAGTTGAATTGACTCTAGGATCATGCAACATCTTTTACTTTGATGAATATGCAAACTTCTTTCCTCCCTTTGTCAGGTTGCAACATAAAATTGTATAGGGTATATATTTAACATATTAGGGGTTTAATTTGCACTGGATTCTTCACATATTTGTATATCTATTATGATAACTTTCCAGCAGTGTCTTCAGAAAGAGGCTTCATTTTCTACATCACACAAAGTACCATTTGGACTGCAGTGGCCTTCCCTCTGACTACTACTTGCTGTTTTTTCTGAAGGAAACATTTCCTCTGAAGTATATTTGTCTCTTTCTTACCCTTCACCTTCCACCTGAAATATCATTTACCCTATGTAAAATGACCCTGTATTTTCACTCAGCGTAGTGTTGTTTCCATAATCATTCTCAATGCCTAGAATTATTTTGTTTAGTAGCTTTCAGTTCACTACCTGTTAAAACTATAAGGAAAAGTACGATTGCTGTCTTTTCCACTCTTCAATCGCAAATGCCTAGTCCCATCTCGGGCTGGCCCTCAGTATTTATTGAGTGAATGGATGAAAGACTGAAGGAAGCCAGGCTCGGTGACTCAGCCTGTAATCCCACGCCTTTGGGAGGCTGAGGTGAGTAGATTGCCTGAGCCCGTGGGTTTGAGACCCGCCTGGGCAGGCGAGACTCATCTCTACAATAAACCAAAAAAAAAAAAAAAATAGCCGGGAGTGGTAGTTGCATGCCTGTAGTTCCAGCTACTTGGAAGGCTGAGGCAGAAGGCTGGCTATATGTTATTAAATGTATCAAGGAAGTTTTAAAATAAAAAAAAACAGGGGAAGGGGCAAATTGGCAGGCTAACAATTTCTTAGTTATCTTCACAGAGCAAACATGTTAGATCCAATTGGTAAACTCCAGTATCCAGAACTTAATGTCCAATGGTGTCAATAGGTATCCCTAGCTTTCTAACGTTACCTGTGAATCTGAACTAATTTTTTTTTCCTATCGCTCATAATTTTGATCTCTAGCACTCTTGATCTTGGCTTAGCAATTCTACTCTACTAGAGTCCTCTTGACTTTGACATCTGGCAAGTTTTGCCACTGTTATTTTGTGCTTTGTTAATAATGAGAAAAGATAAGGTAGAGTTCTGGTTTGACAGTCACTGAACTGTTTGTGTGTGATTGGTCTTGGTCTCAATTTTTCTTATTTGTAAAATACATGCACAAAAATACTCTCTCTACATTTTATTTTTAATTTTTCTATGGAGAAGGATGTCATGTTTGCTAGACAGTTTTAGCAATCAACAGATTCATTTTCCCTAAAGACATTTAAGTGCTATTAGCAGTGAATGACAGGGCCTGACTTGTGTATACATTCTTGGAATGACAAGACAGATGTTTTCCTTTAAAATTCCTCTTTTAATAACCTGGAATATATACATTAGATGTCTTTATACAAGAGGATTTTGGTGATGGATTGAACCTTTAAAAAAAGCCACTTGTCAGCCGGGCTCGGTGGCTCAGCCGGTAATCCCGTGCCTTTGGGAGGCTGAGGTGAGTGGATTGCCTGAGCCCGCGGGTTCGACCCGCCTGGGCAGGCGAGACCTCATCTCTACAATAGATCAAAAAATTAGCCGGGCGTGGTAGCGCGCGCCTGTAGTTCCAGTTACTTGGAAGGCTGAGGCGGAAGGATGGCCGGAGGCCAGCAGGTCGAGGCTGCAGTGGCCGGGAGCAGCCACTACACTCCAGTGTGGGCGACAGAGTGAGACTCCAACTCAAAAAAAAAAAAAAAAAAAGTCACTTGTCTAGAAGAAACTTGAAAGTGCAGTGTGATATGGTTTACTTTTCTGAATTAAATTTTTTCCATAAAAATGACTTGTATTTATTCTCTGCACCCTCATATGCACTCTATAAACTCATTCTATTGATTCCATTCACAAAATATATATTGGATCCATCATTGTCACTGACACCCTCCTGACTACAGCCACTATTTCCCAACTGACTTCCCACTCCCACTCTTGGCTGCTACCCACTCATTCTCCACAGAGTATCAAAAATGAGCTTCCAAATATGTCATCCTGCTGTGTAAAATATTTAGTAACTTCCCACTTCTCTTAAAAAATAAATCAAATGTCTGTGTGAACTGGCCCCTAGACAGCTCTCTAGCCTCTTCCTGCACCCTCTTCACCTCACTCATTGATCCTTTTGCAGTTCCAAAAAGGAAACATCTCCAACCCTAATCCTTTGGGGAAGGGTTAGAACTTATCACCCTGTCCAAGGAAATTATCTTCAGAAAACTTCTCTTCCAGTCACCAAGACTTGATCTTTTTTAAGACCTCTGTGTCTATGACAGATTTAAGATTAATTGAGGATTTAAGACCACCACTCACATGCAGTATGCTTCAAAACTTTCCTTTGATAAAATACTTATCACATTATTGTCTAAACTGAAGCTTCTATTTTAGCATCTTCTCTTATCACTAAAGCTCTCTGTATATCAGTTTCTCCATTTGTCAGTATCTGCCGTTTAGAATCACCATAAGGTTTAAATGAGTATACGTGTGTGAGCATGCGTGTGTGTGTGTGTTGGCAATACCAGCTGCTATCTACAATTTTTCAGCCCACATGCATGCACACATACACACACACACACACACACACACACACACACACACACACACACACACAGCAAAGGGCCTAGGATGAAGTAAGTACTCTATAAGTGTGCGTGTGGACCTGAGATGCCTCATTGACTTTTGTATACTTTTTAAATTACATTCCAAGCTAACATGTCTGAATGATTTGCAGGTATCTGTGTATTTGAGAGAAATAAAAGAAAATATGCTAAAGAAGAGATACATAATGAAGACATTCCTAAAGCAGACTGATCAGCTGACTTTTTTTTCATTTTCTATTTTTTTGCAATATAGATTTTCTAAAATACCTCTTAACGGAGTGCACACTTTATTCTTTTTACTCTCTGGTCTGCTAATTTGCTTCAAGTTTTGGGGTTTGTTTTGTTTTTTTCTTCGATCAAAGTATTGTTATTAGGCTAAAATGTAGTTTTTTTTGAGGTACATTCAGTGCTGAATTGTGTTTTAATTAATATTTGTCAAATAAAGATAATGTATGCACTTTCTCTGTATGAAATTATTTTTAAATGAGGTAGAGGCAAAAAGTAATAAATATAATTTTATAAGAAAATAAATTATTCCTATTATCAGAACTTTCCTGTATAAAATTAGTTGTTCGTACTTACACCGAAATCAACCATAAAAGTATCTAGCACTCCATTCTTTTTATGTAATTAATTTGAAATCCTTTACTTAAATACATATCAAGTAATAATTACTTTCCCATGATTAAGTTATTAAATAGACAAATAACATAAATATATCAGGCAAATATTATCACTAATAAAGCACTGTTCATCTCCCAGATAGATCTGAATTTTTTTCAAAAATAAAAGAAATTTTTTCCACATACTCTCCCTATTTCACTAAAATTCTGGACTTAACCTACTGTCTTATTATAGATTACATTTTCACAGAATCCCCCCAAAAATATTATACTAAATAGCATCCTCATTTAGAAGATTTCCTGATCCCATAACCAGATGTCAATCTTTATTCTAGGGCTTAATTATTTCCTTGAATTATAACTATAAAATTATCATGTCTTTCTTTTCCTCACTCTCCACTCCTATCATAAGTTACTTAAAGGTAGAAATTTTTGCCTTTTAATCTTTATATTACCCTTCACCAGAATTTTAAATGATGTCTTTAAATTATTAGATTGTCAGCAACTTTATTGAATTGTAACTTATGCAAGCCCTGCATTTTTTTTTTTACCCAGTGCAAAGCTACAGGTTTTTATAAAATCAATCATAAAAATGATTTTGTACTGAAATAAAGGGAAAGATTTTCATTAAAATTGGTATCCATTTGGTAAGTCAGAAAACAACAGGCAATATTGGCTACTATCTACAATTTTTCAACCATCATCTGTGTCTCCTTTCTTTCAAGAGGGATCTGTACCTACCACACACCTTTGAGATGGGATTATGGGAGACAAAAGCAAATATCTATTGTCAATACCTCAAACTCCAAACACCACCTATGGTGTTTGACTGACATGACATATACCTTTAATAAGAGCTGTCTTACAGAAACTACAGGAAAGAGACAGGCAGACAGACTTCATACAGCAACTTAAAATGACTGGCATTCATCTTTTGACAGTTTCATTTGACTCTAGCTCACGTCAACTTATCTTCCTACTCCACATAGGTTTCTAATTTACAAGTGACTAGCATCTTAGGAAAAGAGAGGATTGGAAAGGAAACATTAGCAGGGCTTAGGAAAGGAGAGTAGTGAAGTTTAGCGTTTCAGGTTTCTCTGGAAACAATACCTACAGTTTGCATTTTAACTTTGGATTCACATAAGAATAGCAGAGTGCTTTAGATGCCATGTGAGATTGACTGCTATTATTTTTATCTAAGATTTATGTTCTCCTCCTTTTAATATTAATACTTTTTCGTTTCTTTTGGGTAATGACTCAGTCCAGACTGTTAATTCATGACTATTCAACTATACATACTCTATCTCTGGAAGTGAGTACTTGATTGTCATTTAGCCTATCCATTTATTGCATTCTCCATCAGTAAGAAAGCATTCATCTGTAAGGGGACACAAATTAAAAGTGACAAAGTCATAATTCACTAATAAGTCCCAATTTATTTCAGCAACTTCATAATTTCAAGTTGTATAGATGTACTTAAGATTCTCTTAGCCGTTGCCTCACAGTCACATGACTGCACCTACCAGCAACAAGTAGGGGGCAGGGTGCATGCTAGGGTGGAATAAGAAAGACACCTTCCTCACTCATCTTACCTTTTATCAGGAAGAGAAACCTTTCCTAGAAATTCCTAGGAACTTTTGTTTACATCTCAATATTTACAACGGGGTCACATATCTATCCTGAGTTGCAACAGGAAATAGAAAATCAAGTATCTGGCTTACTCAGCTTCTGTAGTAGGAAGAAGGTGAAAAGTCAACAAAAACAGAGATTGCGCAAAATGACTGACGGAGAACCACCCAAAATTACCTGCAATCTATCCCGTTGGCCATTATCAAGTCAGGCCAGTGGAACCTAACTCAGAGATGTTTGCTAGAACTAGGGTACACATTCTCTTAATTGATCTCTAGTCAGACAATTTTCTGGTTTAATTCTTTATGCCTTTAGTAGAACATTATGACTGGTGTCCATGCACTCTGGATGTAGTTTTCTCCAGTTTAATAATATTATAATCAAGAGTCATCAATGTTTCTTTTCAAATTTATTATAATTAAAAAATTTATTGAAATTTTATTGACTACTGAATACATTAATGAAATATGAGGGAAAAGAAAGGTGTTACTTTTATGAAAAGTTGTATGTTTTGAAAAGACTACACAAAAGAAATTCCTGTAGAATCAAAAATATGATGGAAAAATTATTAAAATCCATAAAGTATCTGCAGACTGTTTGCTTCACTTTAAATAAACTTAAATTGAAATCATAGGTGTTGCATTTATACAAAATGAAAATATAGAGCTCCAATTTGAAACTCAGGAAAAAAGGACTGAATTTAATCTCACCTACACCAGATATAAGCAAATAAATACCCTGTACTAGTTTCTATTTGTTGTACAAATTCCCACAATTTAGTTACTTAAAACAACACATATTTATTCCTTCACAGGAATCTAAAATCAAGAGAACTCTAAAATCAAGAGGTCAACAGGACTCTACTCCTTTTAGAGACTTCAGGGGAATATCTGCTTTCTTGATTTTTTCAGTTTCTAAAGACCATGTATATGCCTTGACTCATAGCCCCTGCCTCACATCACTTAAACTCCTGCTTCAAACATCACATTTCCTATTTCTGATTCTGATACTCCTTCCTTTCTTTGTTAAAAATCATGGTGATTACACTGGGCTCACCTGGATAACTTAGAATAATCTCCCATTCCACAGTCCTTGATTTAATCATGTTTGCAAAGTCTTTTTTTACCATATATGGTAGCATATTCCCAGGTTCTGAGGATTACAGCATAAAAATCTTTGAGGGAGTCATTATTCATCCTACTACATGTCCTTCTTTGTTTAAGCCCATTCAAATTCACTTTCCATCTCTTTTAACCAAAATATTTTTAAAGAGTACAACATACAAATTTAAATGGATGAGTCTTAGTTATCAGAATAAATATTGCTGAAAATGTCATAAGAACCAAGAAAATAGGTTGGGCACGGTGGCTCACGCCTATAATCCCAGCACTTTGGGAGGCAGAGGTGAGAGGATTGCCTGAGTCCGGGGGTTTGAGACCAGCCTGGGCTACTCAGTCAGATTTCATCTCCACAATAAATCAAAAAGTTAGCTGGACATGGTGGTGCGCACCTGTAGTTCCAACCACTTGGAAGGCTGAGGTGAAAGGATTGCCTGAGCCCAGCAGGTCAAGGCTGTGGCAGCCATGAGCATGCCACTATACTCTAGCCTGGGCGGCAGAGTGAGACTCTAATTTAAAAAACAAACAGATAAAAGAACCAAGAAAATAAGAACACATAAGAAATGAATAATACCAAGGTAGAATCTATTTAGAAAGTTATATGAGCATAGAATAAAATATAGAAAGATAAATACCAGTTGACAAGAGCCCTATCAAGAGTTGGAGGCAATAGGTAAAGAAGAGAAAAAGGAGGAAAGATAAATTTCAGCAAGGCCTAAAGAAAACGATAAATTAATTAATATTTTGTTTTTAAGTCAATAAAAATCCTGTCTGTAACAAAGTGCTTTTTGGAATGTTATTCTAAAGTTAATTCACAATTAAGTGCAATTTTAGTAAAAAGGGACTCTATCATAATCAGATTTTCTCCTTCCGTACTCTATATACTTATTTCCTTTCTTCTGTAAAGAGAACGTGATTTTTGAATAAGTCAAGAAGCTTTAAAAGTTAAGGAGAGGTCCTTAGTTAGCAAAAACTTTCTTACAAAATAATCAAAGTCTATACAGGATATAATTTCAACTTAATTGATGGGTATATATGTTATTCATTAATTCTCATTAAGTTGAAACAAATAAAATATTCTTATTTTATTAAGAAGTTTCAGTGTAATTGACAGGTATAAATTTTATTTAACCATTAATCGGTAGCTATGTAGTGTCTATGATATACAGACCGCCTACTAGGGGTAAATGTCACCTTTTACCTTTCGAGAGTTAGAGAACATCTTAGAGATAAAACTATACATATATGAGTTTCACTACTCTTGACTAAAGCACGTAATGCAAAAACATTGAATGCAAAGATGTAAGAGTTCTTCTGTAACACCTATCTCCATTGTACTGTGTTCAGAGGTTGTTTTAAGGCAAAAAAAAAAAAAAGAGGGAAAGCATCATCTCAATATGAGGAAACAATCTGGTGTACTAGACACACAAAGAACACTAATCCCCCTCACATATTGACCATTTAACTTAGAAAGCAAAATAAACTCCAGCAATGATTATCTTGCCTTGATGAATGTTTATCTAGGTCTCAATCTCTTTTCACAGTTCTTTCCTGGTCTAGAATGACCCATGTTGAGTTCAGAGTATTCACACGAAGAAGCAAAAAATCATGAAACCTTTTTATTCTAAGGCAATCCTACTTATGTAATCACTTGTGAAACACAGATCTGTCACATAAAGTGGAAAGTGTGTTTTCATGACAGTCTATAACCATATGGCCTGAAACAGAGAGATATGTTTAAATTTCCTCCTGCTGATCTCTGCATGCCTCACAGATCCACAAATAAGAAATATAAAGACCTATCTAGGGGAGGAAGGAAAATCACCTTTAAATTCTTTTGTTGATGAGATTACGTCAATTAAAACCAATAGCAACAACAACAAAACACAAGTTAATTTCTATACTAACTTATAAATTATTTCTACTGCTGCCTGTTTACCCAGTGACACTGTGCCTCAGGCATTATGGTGAGTGCTAGAACACAATGGTAAATAAGATTATTGAGCACTCTGCTTTCACAGAGTTTAAGGTCTAGTGTGAGAAACAGATGATAAATGCAGAAAAAAAATAAAAAATTGTGAGTTTTTTTCAACTTTGTATGCTTGCTCCTTAATCTTGGTCATCTCTTGTTTATTAACTCTTTTTAACCTGTTCCTTGATCTAAGACTACACTGGTCAATCATTTTTCATATATGTGCTATTCCCCATGAAGAAGACAGAATAAGACTAAACAAGATAAATTAATCCAATTCTATTCCCAGTTATGAAAATATTTTTCTTACTACTCATAGAATTTATAACAGAACTTTTCCACACAATGGACATCAAATTTATATTAGCTTGCACATGTCTTCCATGTTGGAACTGTTCATACCACTTATTAAACAATCACTTTATCAGCTGCTATGTGCTATCCCTTTTTCAGGGGTTGTTTCTCTCTCTCTCTCTCTCTCTCTCTCTCACACACACACACACACACACACACACACACACACACACACACACACACACACCATTTTCCTTCCCTTTGGAATAATATCTGAGAAGCCAAACCTCATATTTTAATTTGGAAGGAATGAAAAGTGAGAAAGAATAAATGAAAGTAAAATAAGATGGCTGATTGGTATATACTTTTTAATCCATTTTATTATTGCTTTCTTAACATTGTCAATCTACAGTCTTGAACTTAGCAGACATAGTAGTTACCAGGCAAAGGAGTTGGCATATCTTCCATTCTGGTTCAGACGCCAGTTTGCAATAATTTTCTGAAATCCACAGGGGATGTTTTGGAGAGAACTGTGAGACAGCTAATCAGAAAAAGATATTCTAATGTTTAGTTGTATTACAGTGTAGCAGAGGCTCCAGGGGGATATGGCAGAAACCCCATTGGTTGATTCATTCTAACAGGATTGAATAAAGCAGGAAAACAACTACCAGAGGAAATCTCACACTAGAAATTTTTGAAATAGGCTCAAATATGCATTTCCGAATTTTTGTGGTGTTCTTATTTTTTTAAAGAATTCACCCTTATTTTACCTTCTCTTCCTTTTTTTTTTTTTTAAATTTCATATTCACCAGCATCCAAGATTTATTTTATTTTTACTATTGGTACTGAAACATGGACATAGGGAACAGAAACATTCAGAAAATGCATGTAAAAACAAGTACAAGCTAAGTTGCTTAATTAACCCTGTTTACTTTCTAGGTGTAAATAGATGGTATGTGTAGACTAGGCCTTGCTTTTGGAGCATCACAAACCAGAAAGTTGCCATAGCAACTTCAACCACTGAAACCTCTGTGAGAAATGAATTTCCCATGGCTATGGAGTCCTTAGCAGTTTACATAGCACTTTTTTTTTTTTTTGAGTTGGAGTCTCACTCTGTCGCCCAGACTGGAGTGCAGTGGCCACTCCGGGTCACAGCAGCCTCGACCTGCTGGGCTCCGGCGATCCTTCCGCCTCAGCCTTCCAAGTAGCTGGAATTACAGGCATGCGCTACCACGCCAGGCTGATTTTTTTGATTTATTGTAGAGATGAGGTCTCGCTGCCCAGGCGGGTCTTGAACCCGCAGGCTCAGGCAATCCACTCACCTCAGCCTCCCAAAGGCGCGGGATTACAGGCTGAGCCACCGAGCCCAGCTTTACATGGCACTTTTAAACCATAAATTCACTAATTTTATTGCAATCTTATAATTAAGTTGTGTTGTTAATATTAACCTTATTTTCAGATGATAAAACTTCCGATTAATGGGGTGAAAAGACATGTTCAGGGTCATGTAAACAGGTAAGAATAACACATTTTCCAGTCAGTCTAATTATTGAAAATAAGAATATATCTCAATTTATGCAAAATTTTTTAAAGGTGTGGCTTATAGAATAATCTGGCTAAATATTATTCAATTGTTTTAAGATAAATCTATGGTCTAGAGCTGTCGTGAGTTTGGAGTCCTCCCTTGAAAGCTTTCACTGTAGCAGCTAGCCATGGTGACCATATTAACAAATAACACTCTAAGGTCCAGTGATCTAAACTACTCACACTTTGCCAAATAATGCTAGCCCAATCTCTGAATTGGGGCTTTCTCTGAAAGGACGAAAATACAACTTCTCCTTCAAGATAAAGGTATGAAAAAAAGGAAACATCACAAGAGGAATAAACATGTGAAAGCAGATACATGACCATTTTTTTTTTTTTTTTTTTTTTTGG
>NW_007202602.1:21199-39731 GCF_000164805.1 Carlito syrichta | reverse complement strand
CACTCACCTCAGCCTCCCAAAGCGTGGGATTACAGGCTGAGCCACCGAGCCCGGCTACATGATCCATTTACGAATTAAGAATTATGGTGCGTGGCATTAATCAATCAAGTTATACCTATAAATCAGTTTATAACTGGGGGTCAATTATTTTGCCCATCAACGGCCATTGGGCAATGTTTGGAGACATTTTTGGTTGTCACATTGAGAGGATGCTACTGGCATCAGGTAGGTAGAGGGCAGGGATACTCTTAAATATTCCACCATACATAAGACAGCCCCAACAACAAGAAATTATTTGACTTAAAATGTCTGTAGTGAAGCTGTTGATAAAATCTGCTATAAATAATAGAAATAATTTGATTTTTATGCATTTACTTACCTTGTAAAAGTAATTCCTGCAGTTGGTTTGTCTAAAGTTTTAAAATGCCAATATTTTTCTTTTTTAAAGAAACTATTAAATATTACCTGGACCTCAGAGATAAATTAGAAAACACAAATAAGCACACAGAAAAAAATACCAAGTCACTCTGAGTCTCCAAATCTAGGAATAAACACTATGAACTTTCTGATATTTTTTTCTCTTTCTAGACTTTATCTCACCCAGTATCACATTTTGTTCTAACACATGGTAGCAAATACATAATTATATTATACTTTCCTATAATTTTCCAATGTATTAACAATAATCCACTATGTCAGTAAATCAAGATTTTCCTTATTATTTTTGATGATTGACTAGTATTCCATTTATGGGTATAACAAATTTTATTAATCAATCTCTTCTCATCAGAGATTTAAATTAACTTCATTTTTTTCTTGCTATTATGAACAACACCATCATGAGTATCTTTGTGTTTTAATTCTGGTGCAAATGTCTGACTAATTTTGGCATATCTTATAGATATAATTTTCAGGTCAAGATATATTTATAATTTTATTTGATGCACTTTACTAAATGTCACAATATGAAAATTATACTGATTAACTCACTCATAAGAAGTGTTCATTGTAAACACATTTAATGATCTATATGATATGTTAAAAATCATTTACTCCATTTCTGTGAAAAATAAAAGATTTCATGATGTTTAAGTGTATATATTGAAGAGTGGCCTAAATCTGTGATCTCAGGGAAAATCATAATCTTCCATTCTGGGAGCTAAATTGCTCCAATCTCCAGTCATTGTATATCAGGTCAATAAAATAAAAGGGCTGATTTTTTACATATATATCCATTTAGGTGCTGTTATAAAAGAAGAGACAACTGAGATCAGGAATTCAGTAGAAGCAGAAATTGAATAGGTAAATTAATTATTTGAAAACTCCTGAAAATATCAGGAACTCTGCTGATTTTCTTATTGTTTGTAGGATACAATTATGAGATTTTTTCCCCCCTTAACTTTAAAAGCAAAGTGTGTTTTTAAAAAGCTGGAAGATTTGAGAACACTCAAACCACTAACATCTTGGTTACATGCTAAAAAAAAATCAAGTGGAAAAAAAAAGAATTCATGGAAAATGTCAAGGCACATGTGTTACTTTTTGTTTTCCAAAGCCAGAGGAAAAAATGCCACTGTGGCAGCAAGTAAAAATATTTTACAGTTTTTTTCCCCATTTGATGCTCTTTTTTGTTGAATATTAGAAAGATATTTATAACATGAAATTTAATGCATTTGCTAAAAAATTAACACAGAGATGGATTTTTAGCTAATTAACTTACTATTCAAAAAAAGGCACTGGAGAAATGCTTGTTAATGTTTAAGCTATAAGATACACAAAAATGCAGGCAATATTTCATCGTGACACCCAGGAGACCCATGTGTGACACAATATAGAGTCTATGTGTATCTCACTCTCCACAGGAATTAATTTTGAAGCACCAGAATGCTGTGAATTGGCTGTAAAACAATGTTGAAGAAACTCAACATAGAACAGAAGGCACACTTTCCTTAGGAAGAATGCCGATAAAATTTTAATGAACTAACATGTTGTCATGGGGATTTGTTGCTATTCATTAATTCATTGTGCTGTTCCTCTATAGTTTTGCTGAAGTTGAGTGACAAATTGTCAAGTAGCTGTTCTGGTGGTTTACATTGCCTCATTGATACCCTAAATTTAGGGGGTAAATTCTTTTGGAGACTTGCCCCATTGCATGTGGGGTAACACATTTTTCAGCACTGTGTACACTCAATTGTATTTCAAATGAAACTTCATCTCAAGGGTAGGCTTTTGACTCTGCAAAACAGTGGAAATAATCAGGAAATGATTGACAGCTCTGGTCACAGATGGGGACTACCATAGACACCAGGGCTGCTGAAGGCTCTACCATACAAAATAGTCAACTGGTTGCTTATGAATTAGGATAAAATTCTCAGTGGAAAAGAATAATTCAATCATAAAAATCATAGAACACCAAAGCTTAGAGGGATCTCAAAATCAGTCTCTTACATTTTGCAAATAAGAAAATGAATGAGGCTCAGAAAGACAAAGAGTTATAAAGAATGTGAATGACAGAACAAGAATTCGAAACCTGGTATTTTGGCTGAAATCAGTTTTCTCATCACTGAACCTTCCTGGATTTCTTCTCTCTTTATTTTCACTTCTAATAGATTTCATAGTTCCCCCTGAATTTAGCCCTAAATGCAGAATAATGTAAAACAATATCCCTGGGGTATAGGAACATAGTTGGTGTTGGCCTATCAAAAACTCTCATATTGTTTAAATATACACAAATTTTATGCTATAAATGATCCATGTTTGTAGTACTAGAATTTCCCATGTCTTTGAATAAAATGATGCTCTAGGAAGATTTGGCAAACTTCTCCAATACTTTATGTACCTCCAGGCACCACTGCATTCCCAGATTGTGACAAGCAGATGAGGATCACTGGCAAAAAACAAAGTCATCAAGGAATGTAAGGGATGTGTCCATATCATACCGTTAAACAGTATTGATGGGACTTGATCCCTACTTCTGCACCTTGGGGGAGGCCAGCTGGAAGGACAAGCACAGACTGTTGTGTTCAGTGGTGACTGTGGCACTGAGAAGCAGCCAGAGGTGAAAAGTCCCACAACCTGGCACAAAATATTCATGTCATATTTGCAGAGACAGCCAAATATCAGTGGATGGAAGGTTTGTTTGGCTGCTTTTCTTTTCTAAATCCTATTCTGCCACCTGCCAAACGTTTGAGGATATTAGTTTTAAATCAACTTATTGACTTCTCATATTTGCAGAACACTGGGGAGACTCAAGTTTATCATATGTAAATGTACTAAATGCCCAAAGCAAACTGATAAACAGGGAAAAAAAAGAAAACACCTAACTGTTAAACTCCAATAGATTCATGGTATATTCTAAATCATTGATATGAAAAAATGCAGCCATTGCACCATCAGGATCACCTTGGATTTGTTAAAATGTGGAATCTCAGGTCCTGATCCAGACTTAACTAATCAGAATCTTCATTTAAATAAGATCCCCAGATGACACATGTGCACATTAAAGTTTGAGAAACTTTGGGCTACATTACATAATACCAATAGCATATCCTAACATTTATGAGAATAGCATACATAAAACTACCCAAACAGAGGAACTTACTAGTACTTTACCTTTCTGTTTTTCCTAGTAGGCATGAATAATTATAGCTACATTGAATTGCTCTTTTTATAAAAGTGTTTATTTATATATCTAAAAGCTTGCTTAACTACCTGTATAATGAAAATAATTGCTATCCTTTACTTTCTCCCAAGAAGTGCAAAGTTTATAAAATTCCAATACATTTTTATTCACTAATTGCCATATTTAAGTAATGGTAATAACATTCACTAGGGGCTTTCTATGTTCCAGGCACTGTACTATGTTGATCATGCACGTGGCCTAATCGAAAACTCTTTATAACCCAAAGATGCGGGCAATATATTGCCTTCATTTTGCAGAAAGGGAAATTAAAACATAGAGGCTAAGCATTCTGAGAACATATAGTTAGCGTGAAGTATAAGTGGAATCTGAACTCACAAAACTGACAGATATCAGCCACCACATTTTTATTAAGCTACTAGCATAGGAGAACAAGGCCTAAAGCAAAACGCAGATATGTCCTACACCAAGATTAATCTTAATTCAGGATGTGTTTCTATTTACATGTTTCTATTTTCTTAGAAAACTTATTGACTAATAATTACTAATTAAAATTAAATTAAAACTTATTGATTAAAATTACTAATTTTAAAGCTGTTGCCTGCCACACATGCAACAACTTAAAAAAAAGGAATTAGTAAAATATTAAGGAACTAAGGTAATTTCTAAAGCTAATCATTAACTATAAATAAGATTTAAATTCTTCTCTGATGATCAGTGATTGATACTCTTTGATTCAGTAATTTTATTTGAAAGAATCTACTCTGAAATAAAAATTAAATATGTCTAAAATTAATCAGAAATCAGGGTTATTCCTCACAGTCATTTTATGTCTTTTTAAATTTAACTAATATAAAATCTAACATTATAATATTACTTAAGCAAATTATGTATACTCATATATTAAAATGTTATGTCATTAAAATTATTGCAAAAAAGTTGTAATTGAGAATATGTTAATTAATTTTTTAAAAGTCGGGCACAAAATGATATATACACTATATACATAGAGAGAGAGAATGTAACTATACATCAGCATGTATATATATATATGGATAATAATTATATATGCTATAATTATTATCCAAATAGTGATATATCAGAAGAAAATACACTACATTCTAAAAGTAATTACCTGGGTACAATGTATACTATTTGGGTAATAATTACACTGAAAGCCTAGACTTCACAACAGCTCACCATATCCATGCAGAAAAATTGCATTTGTACTCCCTAAATGTATACAATTTTATAAAATAATTGAATCAAAGTAAAAATAATTAACTATGAATATTTGTGTTATACTTATATTTTTTTCTATATTTGGGGATATTGGCCCAAATAAATATGCATTACTTTACAAGTGACTTTATAATTTCTCAAACCAGAAAAAATTATTTAATTTATTCATTAAATTTCAAGAGTTTATTTATTGAAATTTCATAAAATATATGTAAGTTTCAAATCTTTGGGACTTTACAGAGCAGGAACTCTGACTCATTTAACATTTTCCTGTGCAAACACATGCAAATAAAAATTATTATTTGGATATAACCAAAAAGTGCTTATTTGAAGATCCCATGCTCAATTTGTTAATGATGGGCTACAATTTTGCAGATATTTGAATTGATACACACTTGAAACACAGAAAGACTATGAACTAGAGCAAAATGAAAGACGACGTAGATTATAGCTGATGTCACTCAAGAGGTTCACCCAGCCATATTCAACAGTAGATACAGATTTAAAGATTTATTGTTTTCTCATTTAAGAGTGATGCTATTGTCACCTAAAAGTCTCTTTTATTTCTTTCTGTAAATCTTTTAACATCATAGATTACTCAAAAACAAATTTTCTTTGATATTCTTGATTTTGAAAGCACTTTTTGTCATTCACAAGACACAATTTCACCCCCATATTTACGTTAATTTTCCTCTAAATGTACTCCTATTAATTTTAAAACTTATTTCCATGAGCACACATACATAGTCTCCAGATATATAGTTTTTTCTAAAGATCTTACAGTAAACATGAGGCAGGTGATAAAATCACTATCAAATTAAATTTGGGTGATCTACTCATTTTCAGCATAGAGTTATATTCTAGAACCCTATGTTAGCAAAACTTACACAGGCAGTCAAATACTTGCCTTTTAAATTTAGAAACAAAAGAATGTCCAAAGCAATGGCTGGCATTTTACCATGTGATTCTCAGTAATTAATTTGTTACAAGCCTCCATAAATAAAATAAATGCTGAATGATACACTGACTTCTGTTGTCGAAAGCATTCCCCCTCACTACTGCCTCTCTGCTCCTGACATTATTTCTTGGTTATTGGTTGACAGTTCAGTGTCTTGAGTGTTGCTCTCGCTGTAGGGTTAGCAGAATAATTGACAAACCACAGGGATCGGATCCCTGGATTAGGATGACCGGACTGTCAAAACAACCATGACAAACTCTCACATCAACTTCGACTGCAAGTCAAGACTGTGAGGGAAAAATTCACCTTGGCAGGGCCAGATGGAAAGTCTTTAGTTTAAAATATTTCCCAGTGCAAAGTATATTTCAGCAAGAAGCAGGAGCAATATAATATAGTTTTTAAAGTTTAATTAATAAAGAAATACTTTGCCATGGACACAGTTAATTACAGCCTTTATTCTAAATAAATATCCTAGAGTCTTATTTCATTTACCTAACGTGTCTTTTGAATTTCATAAAATGTCTCTAACTTTTGTTAGAAGATTGACATATCTCTGGGAGAATTGTCTCTGTATTGATAGAATGTGTTTATGAAATACGATATGTGTAGTTACTATGTATGTACACAAAGGGAAGTGTGTTAAAAATCCAGTTTTATGCTTTATGTATAATTTTGTTTTAAAATATCTTGTAGGGCAAACCCCTCAGGTCCCCTCCCACTCTGGGAGCTTTTCTGTCCTCTCAATAAATCCTACTTAAAAAAAAAAATCTTGTAAACTTTAAACCAAATTGATGCACTATGTAATTCATATGAATAAGCAGCATGCCACAAGTTGTGATTACCAATTAGAGGGGCATATACATTCCCATCTTAAGGAACACAGTTGAAAAATATTTCAAAAACTCTAAATTTGCTACATTAAACATTGTCTCTAGACTTTCAGATTTTTATCATAGATCTTTGAAATGACAGCTCAAGTGACATCTATTTATAATGCAGGCATATTTTCTGTATGAAAACATAGATTGCAAACCGTTAAGGGGAAATTAAAATGCAAATACAAAAAAGGGTTATTTACTTAGTTCTGTGCCAGCTAACACATGGGATATGGACACCTAGGATTAGAAAGATCCAATTATTTTTAAAATATAAAACTTAAGGAACTTATGCATGCACCACTTGGGTCTTGGAATATGATCAAAATAGTTTTGGAATAGTTAATCAGTATTTTTCCATCAGAGTCAAATTTTTCACAACATTAAAAAGAAAGAGCAAGAAGCAGGAATGAATATTATTTACTGACAGACACTTCAGCTTAAAAAATACTGAGATGCTCAAAAACAAGGATTGAAATAAAATAGCATTAAAATATCAATTTTTATCTTACAAAACTGACATTTTTTAACATTTCATTAACATTTGTGAATAAAAAAAACACAGTGTTGTGAGCACTAACAAATTCAGTCTTATTTTTCTATCACTGTGCATCAAAATATCATTCTGGAAAAACAACTGCAAATACCCTCATATTTTTATTCATATTTTGCTCGTTTAAAAAATATAACAACTTGGGTCTAGAGTTGAAAGGAATAAGCCAAGTCGGGTATTCCAAAGGATACAGGAAGTTTTCAAAAAACTTGCTACTATGGGATGATAAATGCCAATTAAAACAAAAACAAACAAACAAAACCATAAGCAATTGGGAGCATTCTTTCAGATGTTACAGTATCCCACAGTCTCCTATACTTCAAAGTGATCTTGTCCAGTGTTAGTCAAAATTATTGAATGCAAATAAATTTGAACTTGATGTCACCATGAATTGGGCAGAGCAGATATTAATGTCATTGCTTTGAGGTAGGAAAATTGAGAAGTTAAATTACATCTCTATGTCACAGAGCCAGAATTTGAACCCGATTTGATTAACATATGCAGCTACCTTTCCTAGAACATAATTATAAAATGTTCCCCCACGCCAGAAAGAGGAAGTCAAATTCTTTCATACTGCCTATCTTCATTACATAGTTATTGCTTTTGTTTTATATATGAAGGAGGTCCCCCAAAAGAATTACTTATTTAAAAATTATGTATTTATTCTTATATGTTTAAACTTCAGTTACCATCAAAGTACTCTCCATTTGAGGTAATACACCTATCGAGATGCTTTTTCCACCGCTCAAAAGTTTTTTTTCCACTTTATAGTAGATTTCTTTTGGTCTTTTAAAAAAATTTATTTTTTATTTTAAAGATGTGGGGTACAATTCAGGATTAGATATTTGCAGCAAATTGGATGGATTTGGAGTCGATCATACTCAGTGTGATTTATCACAGAAACAAAGAACTGAGTTCCATATGTTCTCACTCATAAGATAACCTTGAACAATTATAATGCTATAAGAAAGTAATTGGCAGTAGTGGAAAACTGTCAGGGGAGGGGGGATGGGACTGGCCGTTGAGTGGAACTGTTAGGGGAGAGAGAGGTATACCTCATCAACAAGGATACCTACATGATCGATATTTGTATACCTAACCCTGAATTGTACTTCACATCTTTATAATAAATAAATACATTTTTAAAAAGAAGCTAAGATTTAATCATAATATAAAACCTGACACAATTACAATTTAAAAAATAAAAAAAAATAAAGATGTGGGGTACAATTCAGGATTAGGTATACAAGTGGTCATTGTCAGGTAAAGTTTGGGCCTCCCTTTGGTCCCCACTTCACCTGATTTGATATCAGGTACACTTATTGGTATTATGTTCCTCTCTCTCCCCACCCCTGGCAGTTTCCCACTACTGCCAATCCCTTTCTTATAGTAAAAGATAAATGATAAACGATCAGGGTTTGCTTATGAGTGAGAAAATGTGGTACTCAATTCTTTGTTTCTGTGATAGATCACTGAGTATTACAGACTCTAAATCCCTCCAAGGTACTGCAAGGTTCATAATTTTGTCCTTCTTTATGGCTTCATAATATTCCATCGTGTGTATGCACCACATTTTTTTAATCTCGTCTACTTTTGATGAACAGCACAGCTGGTTCCATATTTTTGCTGTTGTGAATAGTGCTGCAATAAACATGCGTGGACAGGTATCTTTTTAATAGAATGATTTGATTTCCTCCAGGTATATTCCCAGAAGAGAGATTGCTGGGTTGTATGGGAGATCAATTTTTAGATCTTTTAGTAATCTGTTTTCCGCAGAGGGGGTACTTGTTTACACTCCCACCAACAGCATAAAAGTGTTCTCTTTTCCCCACATCCTTTTCAGCATCTGTTGTTTTTTTGAGTTATTGATGATGGCCATCCTGACTGGAGTTAGGTGGTATCTCAATGTTGTTTTTATTTGCGTTTCTCTGATGACTAGCAAAGCTGAGCACTTTTTTGTGTCTATTGGCTTCCTGTATATCTTCTTTTGAGAAGTGTCTATTCATGTCTTTTGCTCACTTTTTAATGGGGCTGTTTTTTTTTAAATTATTATTCCTTTTGGCATGTTTGAGTTCCTTGTAGAACCTGAATGTTAGGCCTTTGTCAAATATACAGTTGGCAAATATTTTTTCCCAGTCCGTGGGTTGTCTCCCCACTCTCTTGATGGTTTCTTTTGCTTTGCAGAAGCTTTTCAATTAGTGAGTCCCCACCTGTCTATCTTATCTCTTATGGCATGGACATCTGGGGTTTAGATCAGGAATTGGTTGCCTACTCTGATTCCCACAAGAGTGACTCCTGTGACTCAAAACAGTTTTTGGACTTGTCAGTGTCGATGCATTTTAGTGCTTCTGCCAGTTTTTGTTTCACCTCTTCCACATCAACAAAATATTTCCCTGAGAGGTCTCTTTTTCATCTGGGGAAACAAAAAAGAAGAAAAGTCTCCAGGGACAAGATTGGGTGAATAGAAAGGGTAGGACATGGGGGTCATGCCATTTTTGGTCAAAAACTGCTGAACACTCAACATGGTGTTGGCAGGTATGGTGGTAAATCACGTATCATGAAATGAGCATATGCTTTGAAAGAATCTCCCAAAAAAATTCACTCAGGTAAACACAGCCTATTACAATGCTGGCTGTCCACTGATGCCAATGGGCTCCTGGAAAACTTACCTAGTGGGGGAAGCCTGAACTATAAGGAGCCTACTCTCCAAAAAATAATTGTTTTTTTGAGCAGGAGGGTGGTTCTTTCTCATATGAGAGATATGCACAAACTATCAGGAACAGTTATTTACAGTATATTATCAGAGAGCCAAATCTTCTCTTCTGTTCTTGGAAGAGTAGCATGAACCAGATATTTTGGTGGCAATAATAGTAAATTTGAAGGATATACCAATACATACTTATAGTCATGATCTTTGTAATATAGATGAGAAAGCAATTAGTATATAATTTCATTCTGCATACTGTTGCCTCCCATTTTATAGTTAAGTAACAGAAGCTTCAAATTCATTTAAGATTATCTTAAGGTCACATAACTAGAATGGAAAAAAAGACATGAGGAATTCTTTTTTCATTAAATCACCTCACTTGTCCATGAAATTCACATTTTTCACCATTATCACATCACCTCACATTACCACTATCATATTACTGTCTAAGATGGAGTTCAAAATGTTTAAGATATTGGTTCAGTAGAGATCCTCATCCTTGATTAAGGTACTCCTCACCCTACGGCAGGACTATTTTCACTATTCAAGTTGCTCAGCTTATCATATTCTTTAGTACCCATTCATGCTTAGAATTCACATTTGCTTCCTCCTGATACACTAGCTGAGATGTTTAACAAGGGTTAATT
Source organism: Carlito syrichta (assembly GCF_000164805.1). Taxonomy (NCBI): domain Eukaryota; kingdom Metazoa; phylum Chordata; class Mammalia; order Primates; family Tarsiidae; genus Carlito; species Carlito syrichta. Next base: position 29,112 of record NW_007202602.1, on the reverse strand, counting down.
TCCTTTCTTTGCATTCCTCATTCACACGCCTGAGAAATTTTTTATTACATTAGGAAAATCTTCACAAATAGGATTTTGAATTTTTAAAAAATCATAAGCTACCAAAGAATATATCATGCTGAAGTCAAGTCATAACAAAATATAAAATTCATAATGACATGTTTGTTTTATTCCCTAGTTGGCAAATAACTGATTCCATCAGAGAAGGGCATTTGACATTTGTGGAAAGTCAATGAAACTGATGCCTAACCTGACTAAAATAGCCTTTCCACTGAAGGTAAGTAAAAAGAAAATGTATAAAACTATTAGCACAAATTAACACATCATGAATATGGCACTAGTAAAGAAAGCAAGATTTCTGAGAGATTTGGATAACAAAAATATTCTTTTTCCTTTTTGCTTCTTTCAAACCTCTTTCAATCACTTACCCAGCTCTGAGTCTGATTTCCACCACAATGCTTTTGGAAGGAGAAAAGATTAAATAGATGAAGAAACTTGATTTAGGAGAAAAGATTAAATAGAGAAGGAAACTTGATTTAGGAAGTTTATGCTTTATGTATAATTTTATTAAAAAGTTGTTAAAATAGAGAGGCATAGACATATCCATAAAAAGTGAGGGAATGAAAAATAATGACTGATTTCAACCTACAAAAGGACCCTAAAGAACAAGTTCAGTCCCCTAAAGTTGAAGTAACAAAAACTCACAATGATTCAATGACTTCTATATGATCAGAATTTTTAACAATTAATATTCAGATAGTAGGATTCATGCATCTGTATTTGTTTCTCCATGATCCCCTGGGAAGGATGAAATACAGAAATGGAGAGAAATACAACTCCAGCATGGTGGAAAATACAGGCCTTCACGTAAAGGTTGTGAGAGTGGCCCATGTCATCTCCTCTGTCTTTCTTCATTCCTATACTCTGTTACTTCCACTTCCTCCAATGAAGTACTACATGGAGAGGAAATGGGGGGAAATGAGCAGGGTGGGCAAGTAAAGATGGAATTTGAATACCACTTAGAATAATTGGCTGCTTGAAGTCCTAGGCAGAGTATATACATGATAAACCTATATACTCTATATACATAAATACACACATATATGTATACAAGCACATATCTATGGACCCACACATATTCCTTTTAGAGAAAATATTTCACTCACAAAATATTACTATTCACACTTAGGGATATATGTCCCCTTACCTGTGGAACAAGTGTTACCAAAGCAAGTATGACATACAACACGTTAGAATTTCTCAAGTTGAATATTTTGTGTGTGTTTTCAAAAAAGTCCTAGGCAAAAAATTCAAATAAGCTTTAACTTTTACAGCCTGGAAACCAATACAGAGTCAGAGAGCTCTAAAATGCCTGAGGGGGCAAACAGTTGTTTAATGAGGACAAATGGAATAAAATTAAAATGCAGCCTAATAAAATAACTTCTAAATGTAATGTTAGCTCAGTCATGTGGCTCCAATAATATTTTTGCTCAAAGGAACATAATGTAATCTTAGCAAAATAAAAATATAAAATGAAAGGGAAGAAAAACAGCAGAGAATCCCTAGCCATCACAGTACGGAAATAAGGAGAGGGTAGAAACATAAATAAGATTAAAATAATAAGATTTTTATTATGCTATCTCCTCTCTGCCCCCACCCCACAATAAAAGCTTCTCAGACTAACTCATAATGTTTAAGATCCAGAAGGAGTCTGGGCATAAGCCTCAGTTGGAAAAAATATAACTCTCATTTGCAAAAATAGTTTCAATATGGAGTTTTTAAAAAATGGTTAATTAGCTTCAAAGCCAATTAGAATTCTAGGGACCTAGTCCCTACACTTATTATTTGATTTTAATTAGTTGAGATATGCACAAACTAGGCGCCAGCAGTCTTTAAATGTCACTGAGTTTCCCAGAAGACCAAGACTCTCTCACCACCTTCCAGTTCAGTTAAACTGACCTCTGGCAAACCAAGAAAAAGCCCTGAAAAATCAAAGAATTCAAGAAACTCTGGCCACTCACATTAATCAGCATTTAGACCTGTTAAGTATAATTTTAACTCATATTGCCTAACAACCCTTAAAGAAAGATACTAACAGTTCCATAAATAGCCCGTGCAATCTGCAACCTGTAGTTTGGAAGTTAAACCCAACCTCTCTGCCACAGTCAATTGCTGAGACCACCTAGATAGAAATGCCTGTGCCTTTTTCTAACCCTTATCCAGAATCTTTCAATCCACTCTTTGAAGACATCATGAGACTAAGGCAGAAAGAGCTGTTTGTTCTACATATCCATGCCATAACGTGAAGGTGGTGAAGTTGTGGTCCTGTTTGACAGTGCAGTCCTGGGGTAGTACAGGATCTACCAGGTATAGATTCTCCTTTTCCTAGCAACTTCTTTATATTAATGTCAAAGCTATTTCCTGACCACAAAAGATTGCACATACACAGTCCACTCCTCTGAGATGCATGTATCCTTGAAGCTTTGGAGAGTTTCTCCACATGTATGCTTGGATATACATTAAAGCTTTATGAGTATAAGAGAAGCACCCAGAGTAATACATCTTCCTTGATTCAGATATGCTCCTGGATACACACCTAGGTTGTGCTCAGGCAAATTACTGTGACCACAATAATCCCTGTAATCATTTTCCCCATAAAGTAACACAGTTTAGCAGAACCTGTTTATACAAGCAATTTGATGCAAACATATACAGATATAGGGTATCACAGGATATAAATACAACTTTTTTTTTCTTTGAGGCAAGGTCTCACACTGTCATTCAGGCTGGAGTAAGATCACGGCTCACTGTGGCCTCCACCACCGAAGATTAAGTGATCCTCCCACCTCATTCTGAGTAGCTAGGACTACATGTGTGTCCCATGCCCAGTTACTTTTTGTTTTTTTTTTTTTTTTTTAGAGACAGTTTCTTGCTCTGTTGCCCAGGCTTGTCTTGAACTCCTGGTCTCAAGAAACCTCTCACCTTGGCCTCCCAAATTTCTGGGATTACAGGCATGAACCACCAAGCCCAAACTAAATAACAACTTTTTAAAACCACAAATACTATGCCAATAGATAATTCTGATCCATACCCCGTCTGCAACCATCCCTCATGCACCAACAACTCCAAAATTTATACACACTTTTCAAAACTCCCTTCTGATATCTAGACCAAGCCCCTTATTTGATATTGCCACTCAGATATCAAATATCTCAGATTTAATATGTTCAAAACTGAATTATTTTATCCTCCTCCCAATTTCCTTCTCCAGTATTCTCTTATCTCTAACAATCAACAACTCAGTTACTCAACGCTAGTAATTCAGCAGTCATATTTGACACCTTCCCCTCCCCTTCACAGAGTTATACTACACCAATTTCATATTCAAACTAGATCTTAAATTTGCCTTTCTTGCTACATTCACTACATCATCCTGGTCTAATCCACTACCAATTTTCCTCTGAACTTGTGCTAGCCTCATAGTTCTCCCTAGTATTCATAATAGATCTCCCAATCCATTATGTAAACTTACTAAAGTAATCTTTTAAAAACATTATCACTCTCCTACTCAAACTCCTCAGTGAATTTTCATTGACCTTGGATGGGATCTCAGCTTCTTACCACTGCCTTTAAGAGCTTTTATGATAGGCCTAATCTACCTCTTTACCTTATCTGCTCCCCACTTACACTCGTTTCCTTGGCTCAGCTGTGCTGACCTTCTCTTGTTCCGCCAGTCTCGAGACCTCTTTGCAGGGGCTGCCCTTCTCACACCCTTCACCTCTCTAATTCTTAACCAACCACCAGGTTGCAGCTAAACGTCCCTTTATAGAAAGGGTCTTTCCTCATTCTGCATTCTAAACTATGTTGCCCATTATCCTTTTCTCACACTCTAATATTTTTCTCGCTAGCAATTTTCTTCAGTGTGTAATTATGTGATTATTTATTTTTTATGTATGTGATTATTTACTTGTCTTTACCACTAGTTTTAAATTCTATTCGAGTAGGGACAATGTTTTGTATACCATTTCAAATCCAGAATCTGGCACAAACAAGTTTCTCAATGAATGTTTAATGAATAAATTAGTAATAAAATGAGCCCAGGAGTGAGATCAGCCTGGGCAACTTGGCAAGACCTCGTCTTTACAGTAAGTAAAAACAGGCTGGGTTCGGTGGCTCAACCTGTAATCCCAGCACTTTGGGAGACCGCGGGTTCGAGACCAGTTCGGGCAATTTGGCCATACCTCGTCTCTACAATAAAGCATGCCACTGCACTCCTAAGTGTGCCACTGCACTCCAACTGGGGCAACAGAGTGAGACTCCAACTAAAAATAACAAAAGAGTAATAAAATAATGAAATTTTGCTACCTGAGATGGATAGCAGTACCAATTTAAAAATCTAAATTAAACAAATAAATCTTTCTGCCCTAGAATTTGTGACACCAGTACACATTTCCAGCTACTATAAAACCTTACTGAAATCCAATCAGTGAACATTTAATGAACGAATAAAGGATCAATGGCACATTTACAAGATGTCCAAATATATGCAAATATTAGGAAACTATAAACAGTACAAAAGTTAGTTAACCTGGTAACCAATATTAACATATTGGTAGTGAAACATGATATACAACACTGTTGAGTATATATATTGTTTTTGTTACTGTTTTTAAAATCTTTATAAAAAAATAATTTCAAATCAACCTTTTGTGGAACTCCTGACAGGCGTCCCACAGAATAAAAGGTGAAATTTATGCTAGATAATTCTTAGAGGGAAAAACAGTTCTAATAAAAACTTCACATAAATTATAGGCAATAGTCTACAGAAAAAAAGAGTTAAAACATTGGTGAATGTAATAAAATCTTAGGACAGCATTTATATTTCATTCTTGTGCAAACTGATATTAAAATCATACTAACAGGATAAAATAACATTTAAAACTGAATCAATTAGAAAGCAATGAGTCATTTCATTGAAAAAGAAAACTGAGTTTTTATTCAGAGGATTGTTTCCAGTAGGAAAAAAAGAATCAACATTTATTGTACAAAATGATGATAATTTTGCTTTAATCCCACTATTTAGCCAATATAAATCTCCTCTGATTAAAGATAATTCCAGCATTTTAAAGATCAAAGCTCTGCTGTTTCATTAGTTTCTAGGTCCTAATTTTACACTCTAAGTTAAACCATTCCGTCTTTTTAAAAATCTAAATTTTGAAAAACAGGAATATTGCCTCTTCTGAAAAACAGAAATTATGTATTATCTTTACATGAGATCACATTTTTTGTAAGTGATAAATGCTAACCAAATTATACATTAATCATCCCACACTATGCTCTGTGGCTAGAACTCCCTGCTTTTCTTAACTTGCTAAGAACCCTCACATTGGACACCAAGCTGTGAAAATTCCACTGTTTTCATGAGGGCTCTCAAAACCACAGAATATGTTCAAAATATTTCCCCTTCTCCTACTCCATCTTTCAAAATATAAAAACTACAGTTCATGAGGGATTATTTCAAAATAGCCTTTCTAAATTTATATTTTATAAATGAGAAAACAGATTATTTCCTTTAAATCACACAGTTGTTCTTTCTTATTCCTAACATATACATAAACTGAGATTCAAGGTGATTGATAACTTGCTCAGGACCACTCCATCTGGGATTTTATTTTGCTCCAAAATGCATTCTTTATTTCTCCATTGCCAGATGCCTCCTGAAATGTTACCTCATTTTTCTTTTCCCAGCTCCAAGGATCCTACTTCTACTTTTCCACATAGAACTTGCACGTCTTTCTTAACTGATTTAATTTCTTCTTTGCTGTGCTATAACTCTTTTATAAAATTATAAAAATAATATGTAGTTAACACCAAGACACACATATTCTACTGAGGCCAGAGGCATCTGTTCACAAAGAGCAAAATCTATGTTACTAACTTTGCACAGCATCCAGGACAAAGAGCTTGGCACTTATCAAACACTTTTTGATGTGATTGACGATTCTAAGACCTCCTAGATTTAAGAAAGACTCAGCATTTGGAGCTTCCACAAATTCTGACATGTAAGGGAATTCACAGACTCCAAACCATTTCTGAAACTCCATGATACCAATTCAATTTCTTACAATGTGAATATTCTCAAGTTTCCTTCTTTTTTTCTTTACAGTGAAAGTTTTAGGAAGTTTATATGAATTAATAAAAATCCTGGGCTCTATGAAGCCAATCTAGCTTTGAACATGCTTTTATTGATCTTTCAGGTAAATCTACTGTGAATGTTATGAGCCAAGCCCAGATCACCAACTTCAAACAGAATTGGAGGTACCTGTAGAGAGTTACTCTGGCAGACAGGCTTTTACTAAAGCCAGCAGAGCAGAGGTGAGGATAAAAAAAAAAAAAGTTGCTTAATTAACATTTTAGATGTGTTGCAGGTTGAGTGATTTAAGGCAGCTTATTAAACTCTCCCTGTTGCATTCTGGAGGGTATCATTTTTTTTCTTTTTTTCCTATTTTACAGATGTAATTAATTTGCTTGTAATATCTAAACTTATTAGCATAAAGAAGATTTTCAATATATTGAGTTTTATTTATATTCGTTCAAGTCAGGTATCTTGCTTGAAGATACCAATGTGTGCAATGAAAACATTTTTCTAGATGCTTATTTGTTAGAAATAGTATGTCTCAATCACAAAAGGAAGTATTTTCATTCCCTATTTTGCAGTTGGTTGAAGGGAACAATAACATGATTTTTCTATCCTATCACTCTAAAAATGCATGCTCCTATGTCCTTATGGAGGGGCTATGAGCATTCCTACATTTTGTCATGTATCAAAACAGGTTCAGTTCATATGTTTTGGGAATCTAGAGGCAGAAGCAATTAGCATCTCTGTCAAATGGCCTTATTTCTTGGCCTAGACATAATTTTGAATCTGTACCCGCTAAATAAACCATAAAGTTACTTATAGGCTCGATATGAAGAAAACTTAGGCAATCATGGTAGGTCAAAATACACTAGCAGAAACCTCAACCCAGAGATCTACATTATTGTGGTTAAGTACAAGGACCTTGGATCCTGAGTACCTGGATTTGGAAACCAGTTTCTCCTCAGATCACACTGTGTGACCTTAGGTAATTCACTTTATCCCCTTCTGCTTGAGTTTCCTCCAATGTAAAATGCAGATTGTAATAGTAACAACTTTGTAGGATTCCTCTGTTTTTGAATGAAAGCTATAGCATGTTCTTGAGAGTCATACTGAGATTTTTTACTCTCTTTCCCAAGCTACATTTTTATTGTTAGACTAAAAGTAGACAGACTATCAACATAATTATATTTTTTGAAAGAAAACTCACCCATAATCTAGATTCAAATACGATCAACTCTTGGCAAGTCTTGTTGCCATCTCCTCCCTTTCCATAGTATTTTTTTTTTTAATAAAGATGTGGGGTACAATTCAGGGTTAGGTATATAAACATTGATCATGCAGGTACCCTTGTTGATGAAGTTTACCCTCCCTCCCCTAGCATTTTCCCTCCACCCCCCACTCCCCTGACAGTTTCCCACTACTGCCAATCCCTTTTTTATAGTATTATAATTGCTCAAGGCCCGCTTATGAATGAGAACATATGGTATTCTGTTCTTTGTTTCTGTGATAGATCACTGAGTATGATTGTCTCCAAATCTATCAAAGTTGCTGCAAAGTTCAGATATTTGTCCTTCTTTATGGCTGCCTAATATTCCCTTGTATTTATGTACCATATATTTTTAATCTAGTCCAGCTTCAATGGGCAGCATGGTTGGTTCCATGTTTTTGTACTGTGAATAGAGCTGCAACAGACATACGTGAATGTATCTTGTTTGTAGAATGATTTGAGTTCCTTCAGGTATATTCCCAATAGGGGAATTGCTAGGTCATATGG
>NW_007202602.1:13252-21179 GCF_000164805.1 Carlito syrichta | reverse complement strand
ATTAAAACCACATTGAGATACCACCTAACCCCAGTAAGAATGGCCATCATTAATAAAACAAACAACAGATGCTGGCGAGGATGCAGAGAAAAAAGAACGCTTCTGCACTGTTGGTGAGAATACAAACTAGTGTAACCTCTTTCCATAGTATTATGGTGTTGGGAGCCAGCCTTGGAGGCCCGCCTGATTGACAAAGTCCAGGTGCGCTGAGGACCCCCCCCCCCCCGGCCGCAAAGCGAGTCCGGGCAGCTGAGGCCCTTCTGTCTTCTGTCTTTGCTGTTGTTACAGCTGAAGAAATTCTGTGCAGTTGTGGAAGAAGAAGGTGGCATGTTTATGCAAAGTACTCACAGCTATCCTGAGAATGTCATGGTTCATTTTTCCATTTTCCCACTATGCCGCTTGACCTTTTCTAACATATGCAAGGGTTAAACTCTAAAGCACATCAAGAATGCTTTCTTTCACTTGGTTATAAGTTACTAGATATTGCTTGAATAAAAAATGATGTTAGTATATTCACTCCTTATTTGATTTAGAATTATGTAGTTTAGTGTTTAGACATAAGGTTTTTTAGAAGCACAAGTTTATAGTAAGTTCATTATGAATTCATTATAAGTTCTAACACTTATCTAGGAGTTATATAGTTGATTTATAACACTGTTTTCACTGACTTAGGATAAAGATTAATCGTTAAGGTTTTTACTTAATTCAATAGTTAAAACTCTAAGTTAACATTTATAGAGTGGGTTTTCACTGAACTCATAATATACTAATCAGACACTTTTATGATAACTTAGCTAAAGACAGAAAGCAACCTTGGGGACCTGGAAAACATTACTAAAAGCTTCTTTTGAGTTCTCTTTAAAAATAAACACTACAGGATAAGAAAAAAATAAGAGACACCTGGACAAGAAAGGTGATTACAAAACTCTAAAGGCCATAAAGCCCCAAAAGAAAAACTACTGCTACATAAAAAGCTTTACACTTAAAAACTTTCTGGAGACGGTTCAAGGACTATAATTCAAGACTTTAGACTAAAACTATCATCTTTGGCCTTATAAATAAGACTCACTGTCTAAATGTTTATAAGGTTCTTGGCTTGTTTGTTGCTAAGACCACTAGATGGTGATAACTTATAGAGGATATATACATAAAAAAATTTTTTGTCTTGCCCCTTTACAAATGGTATGAAAGCTTTCCCTTAGCTAACATTAAATTGTCATCTGTTCAGAAAGCAGGTGTCCGAGTATAACATTTTCGTCTTTCACCTATCTGTCTCTCCTTCAAAAAATCTCACGACTTGCAGGGCTGGACCCCCGCATTATGGGTCATACCCCAGACACTATATCATATTGTCTATAGTTATTTTACTATGAATCTCTAAAAGATAGAAACTCCTCAAAAAATAAAAGTCACATAACCACAATAACACTATAATACCAAAAAAGTAGACTAATATGTTCAAATATCCAGTAAATGCACAAATGTCCCATTTTAATAATTTTTAATTATTTGAATCAGGATCCAAATAAGACTCACATATAACAGTTAGACAAGCCGGGCTTGGTGGCTCAGCCTGTAATCCCGCGCTTTGGGAGGCTGAGGTGAGTGGATTGCCTGAGCCCGCAGGTTCAAGACCCACCTGGGCAACTTGGCAAGACCTCATCTCTACAATAAATCAAAAATTAGCCGGGCATGGCAGCACGCACCTGTAGTTCCAGCTACTTGGAAGGCTGAGGCAGAAGGATCCCCAGAGCCCAGCAGGTCAAGGCTGCGGTGGTTGGGAGCGCCACTGCACTCCAGTGTGGGTGACAGAGAGAGACTCCAACTCAAAAAAAAAAAAAAGAAAAGAAAAGAAAAAAAACCAGACAATATGTCTCTTAAAACTCCTTTTGTCTATAGGGTTTCCTCTTTATCTAATTTGTATTTCATGTATTGACAAAACTATATACTGCTTCTGTAAATTTTCTCCACAGTCAGAATTTTTATAATTAAACCCAAGATGTTTTGTTTTGTTTTGTTTTGTTTTAAATATATTCCTCTGACTTTTGCATTTCTTATAAGTTTGCGGTTGAGTCTAACGGTTTGACTAGATTCGGGATTTTTTTTGGCAAAAACTTTTTCCTAATATATGGTACATTCTTTTATTAGGGGGCATGTATGTTTACTTGTCTCTGTTTTTAAACTTATTTTAAAAGCAGTAGATTACATTGTATGTTTTTATTGTTTACAACATTATGTTTTGAGGCATATATACATTGTGGAATGGTTAAATCTAGCTAATTGACAAATTTATTGCTTCACATAGTTATCATTTTTGTACTTGGCTGTCTACCTTTCTATGATCTCAGCAACTATATTAGGGGTTGGAAAATATTGATATTTAAATTTTCTCATTTCTTCTTCATTTATTAGTTTACATACATCTATAAAGAGAATTTTCCCTTCATTTATGACTTACTAACCCAGTCATATAGTTATATAGAAAAGGCATGAATTACCTGAGCCTGTGGGTTCGAGACCTGCCTGGGCAACTTGGTGAGACCTCATCTCTACAATAAATCAAAAAACTAGCCAGGTGTGGTAGTGCACGCCTATAGTTCCAGCTACTTGGAAGGCTGAGGAGGAAGGATCACTGGAGCCCAGCAGGTCGAGGCTGCAGTGGCCGGGAGCGGCCACTGCACTCCAGTCTGGGCGACAGAGTGAGATTCTAACTAAAAAAAAAAAAAGGCAAAATAAATGTTTACTTCTATCTTTTTCTATGTTTAAAATAGTTAATCATTCAACAATGACCAATTACTTGTTAATGTATCACTACGAACTCATGAAGTTAAACATAGTTTCTGTGTTTAAATCTAGTAAGTTAGTATTTTTATTGATTCTCAAATTGTCCATGTTTAGGCGGAGGAAATCTTTCAAGTAGTCTCAGGAGCTTTTTGCACAAACTTAGTAGTCTCTGATATCTTCCTTGCCATCAGCCATAATAAGATGTCTAGGTCCATCTTGCACATTTCTACATCAGACCTAGAATCAGTCATATTCCCAAGGAGTTGTTATTTATTTTAGTAGGAAGCAGTATACCTTATACAATGCTTTTACTATATTTCTTCTGCCTCTCCCTATATGTACCTACTATGTGCATACATGTATGTACATATAACTCTACCATTTGAAAGTTGCAATATCACAACACTTTATCCTTAAATATTTCAGCACACATCTTCTAAAAATAAAAACCAAAAACACAGTACCACTATGACCTATGACAATAATTGTTCTATAATAATAGCATGTTTTTAATTTATATTTGGGTATTTCTAATAATCCCCCTTATCTGGCTATGATGAAGTGCAAAGCTATTGTTGATATTAAATAAGAAGGGCAGGAAAAGTTACAATGCCATCTTCCAGTCTCCCTCTATTATCAAACCAATTCTAAAATTTTATTTTAAATATGTAATAATTATGTTTAGTTAAATATTTCTTGCTTCCCTTCACTCTAACAGGTAGCTCCCTAGTTGGTCCCTGAACTTCCTTCTTTCCTTAAATTATGAAAAAAAAATAAGAACCTTATTTTAGTCAATTCTAAACTATACTGAAAAGTTATATATTTGCATTTTTTAGTGTTTATTAAAGCATTCATTTTAAGCATTAGTGAAAAGAATCATCTTTGAAGCTTCTTAAACTCAGATACCTAGTACCAACCCCAAGGGAAAGGACCTGGGAAAGGGCATTTTGAACAAGTGTTCTAAATGATGACTATGATAGGAAACCCTGGGAAACACTGCCCCAATGTGTAGTCCCTCATCACATAAACTCTGTCTGAGTTGACACAGCATTTGCAGTCCAGTTATGAATCCACACTGCCTGTAGTCAAAATTCAGATACTTTCCCTACCAGCACAGAGACTATGTATGTTGGAGTCTCTGGGTCTCTGCATCTTCTTCTGCAAAATAATGGGGACAAAAAAGGGCCTGTCTTACAGGTGACAGTCAAGCAGGACACTCATATTAAATTTTTAGTGCAACATCAATAAATGCTTGTGATTACTTATTATTAGTAAAATTGCATTATGTCTCTATGCATTCCTAAAGTTAAAAATCTCAACACATGGACTTTTCATATGCTTTAATATTATGTGCTAAAAAAATATCAGGATAAAAAAACAGTTCTCATATTTAAGATTTTGAAACAAACTCTCTTAAAGGAAAATATTGTCTGAAAAATTCTGAAAGGACTGTGAGGGACTCAGTCCCCTAGTTTCTTTTGTGTGAGAATTACATTTAGTCTTGATTTGGCATTTGAAACATTAGTTAAAATTTGCCTCAAGAGCTATATCTTTCCTCTAAAAGTGTACACTGTTTGTTCTGCTGATTACTTACATTTTGATAATATTTTATTCCTTTAAATGATATGCTACATGGTAAACATATTTGTCTCTAAAGATATGAAGAATAAAATCTGCTATGGTAACAGTGAGGGCCTAGGTGAAGCCATTGAGGGAAAAAAAAGATGTGCTCTCACAGACCACTTCTCTCAAGGTAGAAAAACTTCAAAGATAATACAAAAGTACATGGCGAGTAGAGGATTATTAGACAGAACATAACAATATCAAAAGATGACCTTATTCTTGGAGTAACAAAGAAAAGCTATGTTTTAGGGAAACAGTTGAGGTAGAGATGGAAAAAGAAGCAAAAGGTCAGTTCAGTCGAGATTGGCCAGAAACCCTCAGGGGCTTGGTATTGTGGGGAAAGGGTAATAAGAGATGTTCAATGGTCCACATCTCTACTTCAGGACTGCTACATTCCTAGCTATGAAAGAGCTCCTACCTATATGAACCCTGACACTAACATGGGTGGTGATTTGAAGATCCCAGGAAGGCACTGCTCCAGAAAGAGATCTTACACTGGGTCACTCACTGTTTTTCAGGAACATGAAAAAGCAATGAAATATGACACCTCAAAAGGACATAACAATTCCCCAGGAACAGATCACAATCACAAAGAAATTTAGAAAATTCCAGAAAAAATAATTCAAATCATGATACTATAGAAGCTAAAGATACTAACGTGAGATACAAGAGAATTTTTTTAAAAAGAAAGCAAAGAAACAATTTAGGATATGAATGAGATATTTCCTAAAGTAATATATAACATTAAAAAGAATCAAAAAAATTCTTGAACTAAATAATTCCTTGAATGAGAAACAAAATACAATCAAAAACTTCAGCAACAGACTAGAACAAGCAGGAAAAAATGATCTCAGATATTGAAGACTGTTTTTTGGAAAGAGTCCAGTCAGAAAAAATAAAGAAAAATATAGCAAAATAATAAATAAAGTGTGATGTATGAAAAACCATAGAGCAACGAAATATACAAATTATTGATGTCCCTGAAAGTAAGGAAAGAACAAAAATGTTCAAAAACTTATTTAACAAAATAATAGATGAAAACTTCCAGAGTCCAGAAAGAGATTTAGACATCTATTTATAGGAGGCCCAATAATTCCCAATCAGATACAATGCAAGAAGAATTTTTTCATGGCATACATTAGGCAAGCTGTCTAAAGTCAATGGCAAGGAGAAAATTCTAAAAAATAACAAAAGAAAAGCATGTAGTCACCTATAAAGATCCCCTGTCAGACTAACTGGATTTCTCACTACAAACCCTACAGGAAAGAATGAGAGAATATATTTAAAGTATTCAAAGAAAAAAAAAAAACCTGTCAACCAAGACTACTATATTCAGCAAAATTATGCTATAAGAATGAAAGAGAAATAATGTATTTTACAGACAAGCAAATGCTGAGGGAATTGATCACCACTAGACCAGCCCTACACGAGGTGCTCAAGGGAGTCTTAAACCAATCTCCCTGAGGTAAAATTCTCAACAATGTACTAGCAAGCCAAATTCAACAGCACATGAAAAAGATATATACCATGACCATGCAGAATTTAACTTACAAATGCGGATGATTTGGCATATGCAAATCAATAAACATAATACATTAACAGATGAAGGGCAAAAACTATACAATCATCTTAATAGACACAGAAAAAGTATTTGACAAAATTCCACACCCCCTCATGATAAAAATTCAATAAACTACACAAAGAAGAGCCATACCTTAATATAATAAAAGCTACAAATGTCAAATTTATAGCTAACATCATACTGAATGCGAAAAAGCTGAAAGCCTTTTCTCTAAAACTGGAATGAGGACAAAATACCCACCTTCACCACTCCTAGTACTGGAAGTCCTAGCCAGAGTAAATAAATAAATAACATCTGAATTGGAAAAGAGAAAGTCAAAGAAGTCCCTCTTTGCAGATGACATGATTTCTCTCTAGGGGAAAAAAAAAAGATTCTACCAGAAAATTCTTGGAATCTGATAAGCAAATTCAGTAAAATTGTAGGATACAAAGTCAATGTTTAAAAAAAAATCAGTGGCATTTCTATACACCAATAAGGGAATAGCCAAAATAGAAACCAAGAAGACAATCTTATTTACAATAACTACAAAAATAAAAAATACCTAGGAGTAAATTCAACCAAGGAAGTGAAAATTCTTTTCAAGAAAAACTACAAAACACAGATGAAAGAAATTGGAGAGGATAAAAAAATCCTTAAACAAGAAAAAAACCTCATGTTTAAGGATTGAAAGAATTAATATTGTTAAAATGACCATACTACCCAAACAGTCTACAAATTTAATGCAACCTCAACCAAAATAGCCTTGCTATTTTCATAGAAATAGAAAAAAAAAGATTTTTAATGTTTATGAAACCACCACAAAAACAAAAAGCCCAGATAGCCAAAGCAACCCTGAGCAAAATGAACAAAGTTGGAGGTATTGTGCTTATCTGACTTCAAACTATATTACAAGGCTATAGTAACCAAAATAGCATGGCATTAATATAAAAGTAGACATGTAGACATGTAGACCAGAATACAGGGCCCAGAAATAAATCCACAGTCAACTGATTTTCAACAAAGCTGCCATGAACATACTTGAAGAAAAGACACTCTCTTCAATAAATGGTGCTGAGAAAACTGGATAACCATATGCAGAAGAACAAAACTGGACTACTATCTCACAACATATACAAAAGTCTACTAAAGAAAGATTTAAGATTTAAATATAAGATCTGAAATGATAAAACTACTGGAAGAAAATATAAGATAAACTGTCCAGCACATTGGTCAAGACAAATAATTTATGACTAAGTCCTCAAATGTACAGGAAACAAAGTCAAAAATAGACAAATGGGATTATACTAAAATAAAATGTTTCTGCATAACAAAAGAAATTATCAACATAATGAAGAGAGAGTATCTTGAATGGGAGAAGATATTTGCAAATTACTTATCCAGCAGGAAACTATATCCAGGATATACAACTTAAAAAACAAGTAATCCCATTAAAAATAGGCAAAGAACATGGATGGCCATTTCTCAAAAGAAAACATAAAAATCACCAATAGGTATATGAAAAAAAAAAAGCTCAATGTCACTAATCATCAGGGAAATGCAAATCAAATTCCAATGAAACATAATTTAACCCCAGTTAGAATGGCTACTGTTAAAAAGACAAAGATAACAATGCAGACATGGAAGTGGAGAAAAGGGAACTCTTAGTATACTGTTGGTGGGAATGTAAATCAGTACAGCTGCTATTGTGAGCCGGCCACAGAGGCCCACTGAGCATTAGGGATCAGGAAGGGCCGTTGACCCCAAGACCACTAGGATGCGTTCAGGAGCTATTGACCCCATTTTCTCCCCCTTTCTACTCAGCACTAACCAGATTAAGCTCCTATGAGCTCAAAACATAGAAACTCTGAGATCAGGATGAACACAAGCTAACTTTAGAAGCTCATTGCTTCCATTCTTCCACAAACTGCAGTTTTGGCTTTCACACAACTTATAATTCAA